>NW_020525031.1:207500-422500 GCF_003368295.1 Carassius auratus | reverse complement strand
TGCACTCACCTGCAATCTCCCGCTTCCTCAGATATTTCAGCACTCACATCTGGTTGGAAAAGGAGGTGGGTGCCCCCTGCTGTTCATATCCGCCCTGAACGTAGTCTCCACCCTGATTGTAACCTTGCTGGCTGTAATCGGGCTGGTAGCCACCCTGGGAGCCAGCGTATGGGTCCCGCTGCTCATAACCTCCCTGGGCGAAGGAATCAGGGGCGGGCTGCTTCTCCTGGGCGGGCTGCTGACGCATAAATGGTGCGATGATCCCAGTCTCCTTGAATACAAACCACAGGTTACCTGTCCACAAAATCAGGTTGAGGAAGCCAAAGACCTTGAGAGAGAAAAAATTCAAATAAATAAAGTTAATTCAATTTAAAAGTTTGTTTTAATCTCAAGAGACATTAGAGGAAGATTTTTATCAATAAGAGAATTTCCTGTACAGCCAAGTAGAACTGACTCACCACAGAAGTGTTAAGACCAGACATGACGGGGTCGTGAACTTCACGGCAGTGGTTGCCTTCCTGTTCACAAGCGGGGATAAGTTCTTTAACCTCCTCTGGATCTGTAGCTGTCTTGACATCAGACAAACCCTTCGCCCATGCTGCCGAGCTCACCAGCCACATGAAGGTGAATACACACGTCACACCAAAATCCTGCAAAGACATTATTTGTTTAGAATTATATGTAAATATATAGGCTTGTGTTGTATGAAACACTGAGCTGCTACAGTGTCAGTAATAACCAAAATTCAATCTTTATTTAATCACCCTCATGTCATTACAAAAAACCCGTGCTAATTATCTTTCTTATTAGTTCATAGTGACCAGGCGCCAATTAGATCCAAGAGAAAACACCAAAGTGGTCCATATCAAGGACATAACAATTTCTTGAAGATTTTTAGAATAGAACAGAACAGTGAAGGAAATGCTAAGTCTAATTATAGTATGGAAGCAATCATTTTGATAATATTTGAAAATACTGTATATGTTCACTCTTATTTGTAAGCCTTAATATGTCAAAAACGAATCACATTCAGTTAGGAATTTCATGAATCGTGTAAATTCTATCATATGTTCAATTCAAAACTGCCAAATTTGTAAAAAAAAAATTAAATAACAACAACAACTTAGTGCTCATGTGTCATTGAAGAAAACTCACAATCAGTGGTCCTTTATTGTTCTCACGGTACTTCTCAAAGGCAAAGACATAGACGCTGAGAGCTGCCATGGAATACAGGAATGCAAAAACGCCTATGGTGACAAAGAACTCTGCAGAGGATGAGTAATCCCCAACCAGGAAGAAACGGTCAGTTTGGCCATTCTTGCAAGCGGGGGCATCAAAATACACTTGATGGAGCCTGGAGGAGATACAGGGGAACAGGGTTACTGAGAGAACCATAACACCTTAAACGTTGGACATTTAAGCACATTTACAACTTAACCTAATTAAGAGTGATTATACCACATCTCAGTGGGCTAGAGAAACAGTTAGCTTGGATTATGAACCAAAAGGAAAAGGAGAAACTACATATTTAGTGTACCTGGGATCGCAAACAATCGCCCCGAAGAACTAAAATTTAATAAATCAGGTTTCACACTGAGAAAACCCTTTTTCACACCGGGTACCGAGAAAAATGTTATATATTTTAATAATAATAACAATAAAAATATAGTGAGGGGGCATTTGATCATTTGAAAACCCTGCCAAGTAAAACACCAGAGGGTCTGTAGGGTAGAGTGGGGGAAAACGCCCCTTTACCAAAAGTTAAATGTGTCCAGAATAGTTATCATAGTTTTAGTGACAATGACATGAATTAGAAATCAAGTATGAAAAATGTCCAGAGTTTTCACTTTATTCAGTTTTTAACAAAAATTTAATTCGTCCCAAGGGAGCGTTTTGTCCCCACAGGTGTGGTAAAATGCCCCCAAGTTTGAAAAAGCAATTTGTTTAATACATTACAGAAAAAATATATATTTATGCAGTTCTGAAAATATAATTATATTTTTCTTAAATAACACATACTCCCTATCTACAGTCCTTACTATTCTCATATCATATATACAGTGGTTATAGAAAAGAATCACCACCCTTTAAAATAATCACATTTTGTTGCTGTGCAGCCTGAAATGAAGGCAGAGTTTTTGTTTTATCAAGCTGTATTTAATCAGTGCAACTTATATTCCAATTGAAAGACATAACAGCAACATGTCAGAAAAAAAAATAAATACAAAATAAAAAAACAGAATCACTGAGTTGGAAAAAGGATCACCCCTCCTAAAAATGACAGGTGTAGCTCATCACCTTCTCAATGGCAAACAAAGCCATTTGAATTTCAGCTGTGATGAGCTGTGGTCATTTTGATTAGCTCAGCATGAAAAGAGATCTCCTGGAGCATTTCAGTTTTTGATAGATCACCTGAAGCAAACATTCAACTATGGGTGGCAAGGCTCTGTCAAAAGATGGATAAAAAAAAAATGTAATGGGTTTATCAATGTCTAGAAGCACAGTGAAGTCTATTATTAAGAAGTGGAAGGTACAGTATTTGGTATGAGTATGACCCTCCCTGGATCAGGCCGTCACTCCAAACTGGATGAAAGAGCCAAGAGAAAACTGATCAGAGAGGCAACCAAGAGGCATATAGCAACTCTGAACCAGTTGCAAGAATTGATGATAAAGAGTGGTCATTGTGTGCATGTGACAACAATATCACAAATTCTCTACATATGTGGCTTGTATGGGAGGGTTGCAAGTAAAAAAACACTCAAAAAAGGCCACATGCAGTCACGGCTGAGCTTTGCCAAAATACACCCTGAAGATTCTGAGGCCACATGGAAAAAGGCATTATGGTCAGATGAATTATTCGGCCTCAACAACAAATGATATGTCAGGTGGAAATACAATACAGCTCACCATCCAAATAACAGAATTACTACAGTGATGGGGTAAAAATGGGTTAAAATACTATCAAATTCTTGAGAAAAATTTGCTGCTTGTCCATGGGAAGAAGGTTTACCTTCCAACATGACATTGATCCAAAACACACAGAAAAACTGACCACACAGTAGCTGAAGGAGAAAAAGCTAAATGTCTTTGCATGACCTACTGTAGTCAGAGCCCAAATTTAAACCCCATTGAAAATCTGTGGAATGACTTGAAGACCGCAGTCCACAAACCGTCACCATCAAATTGAACTGAACTTGAGCAGTTCTGCAAAGAAGAGTGGACAAATACAGTCTATATGTACAAAGTTAGTAGAGACATATCCCAACAGACTAAAACAACTCATTTCAAGCTGCAAAGCAAAGAAATTAGATTATTTTAAGGGGGTGATTCTTTTCTATACCCACTGCAACTGTGATGTTGTACAAAACAAGTTTATTTAACAACACTTTATTTTCTTACAGCTGAAAATCACTTAATGTGAAATATGTTCTCTCTCAGGTACATCACCAGTGTAAGCTTCATGGAGAATACTTCTATATCACTCTTGTCAACATAGTCTACAGTTACAACAAAAATGTATCTTGACTTTATCTAGTGGTTACTTTGGAAAAAATATATATTTTTTTGGCTTTCCCACACTATTCCCTACAGCATTAAAAGCTGTTCTTCAAAAAGTAAATACATACTGATGAACAAGCACAACTTCAATATGGCCACACAGGTCTAAAAAGACAGTGCTACCTGAAGGGATACTCAAACTCCACATCTATTTTCAGGTTACTGTCTGATCTGTTTCTGCACTCCACGCTCATCCTGAAGGAGCCGGAGTAGCTCCCACATGTGGAGAATGCAAAGATGGCAAACACCTGGAAAAAAGGTTTATATTTATGCATCTGGGAAGTGTTCAAAAGCATTCAAGTTATACATTTTATCAGTTCATGCATTCAGGTATCAGGCCCACAACCTTTCCATTGCTAGAACCATTCTCTTCTATTTGAGTTACAGGAAGGATAACAAGTGTTTTTACATATTTTTGTGACTGAAAAAAAAATACAGAAAAAAAAATAGAATGCTTTCTATACATTTTCATCTGAGCACTCACATTCACACATCAAACAGGGATGAAATCTGTGAGGACTAGTGCAAATGTGATAGTGTCATATTTGAAATATTAAAATTATTCATTGTAGGAGGTGTGTATGAATACAATTAAAATACAGGCTGAATAAACCAAATGAAAGCATCTTACACCATGTGACACCAACATCCTGACATGGACATAAGCACATTATTTTTGCTTTCAGGATTTAGATTCATAGAGATTACTTATGGACTTATGACTGGTGAAGGACTGAATGGTGAATGGAGCTATTAAATTTCACTGAGATACTCTGCCATCTGTCATATCGCTGAGATGAGGCTGTGTTATGAACCCAGGGAACATCGCAGGAGACCAAAACAATAGACACACATCAAGCCACAGTAAACCATCCTAAACATAGGCAAACCAAATAAATCGAATGAGGCCAAGAGAACAAAAATATCTCAACAAGGAATGATAAACCAAAGACTGAGGGACCATAGAAATAAATACTAATGTAGTTATTGTACACACAAAAAGGCCTAAACAAACAATGTTAGAAAAGAAACAATCGCATAGCCTAACCACCAGACCAGACAAGGTCCAAGCGAGACTATTAAACAATTAGTCAGGCCACACAAGCTACAACAACAACAAAAAAACACCACACAAGACAGACCAAACAAATCAAATCAAATCAGCTCACATTACCAAGCCCGGCAAAGTCTGATCCCAGACACAAACTAAACTGAGTTTTGTGATTCAGTGAATCAATTAAACTGAGCAAATTCATCAAGCAAAAGATTATCAAATAATTAAGCTTAAATGAGCTTATTATACACAAAAAAGGCAATTTGGAGAATTATAAATGCCTTGTACAAATAGAATGATGCAGACAGGATGCAAATATGCCCTTGTTCGGCATTTTACTACTATGTAGCCTGTTTTTTATGCCATTTTCCACTATGTACAAAGTGAAGAAGCACTGTGTGACCAATAGATGGCACCAATACTCTGCAATTGTGCGTGTTCTCCTAGGTAAGGTGCATTCATGGTGTACATGATGCGTATTCCCTGGTGCAGAATAGGCGTTCTCAATTCATTCCTTTGGTAACAGAAAGCATTGAGAGCATGAGAAATACTAAATTTTATGCAAATGAAGAGTGGAGAACATCATGCTGGGGACATATGTGCTTTAAGGGGTCATATGATGCCATTTAAAATTTTCCTTTATCTTTGGAATGTTACAAGCTCTTGGTGCATAAAGAAGATCTGTAAAGTTACAAAGACTAAAGTCTCACATCCAAAGAAATACTCTTTATAAAACTTAAGAGTCAACCACTCCTACCTAAAACGGCTTCTAACATGCCCCCACATGTCTACGTCACGATGTGGGAAGATTTGCATTACACCGTCCAAATGTTCCCTCAAAGAAAGAATGTGTAACATTTGATTCTCAATTTAGTATTGCTGTTGGCGCCGCCGCCATTGTAGAAATGCTGTGTATTTCATTGTGAAAGCGAAACTACTTTGTTTGGCCTTCCAAAAGAGGACAATATGCACTTTGTGATGCCTAAAGCTGATCAGTGCTGGTCGCTGAGGAAATACATCAACTTGGCATTGTGAATCACTGGATCGGCTTTCACCATGGACAAAGCGGAGTCCAGCATGGGTTCGTCACATGTGGTTGCCCACTGGCCGCTCCTTGGTGGAATTTTATTGTTTTTGTCTTTATCGCACCAGGACACCAGGCATCACAGTATTCTAAGCAGGGTTGCCAGGTTTTTGCAACTAAACCTGCCCAAAACTAGCGCAAAACTAGCCAAGTCGCATTCCGGGGGGTAAAATACATGTTTTTTGCTGGGGATCCTCCAGTAAAATTTGCATTCCAGGGGCCTGATATCACATTATTGGGGTCGCTTTAACCAGTGGACATGAAAAGCAACCTGTGGCAAAAAAAAGTAAAGCCCAATTCTGCAGGAAAACCGAGGACTTGGCAATGCTGATGTTAAGGGGTGTAACATTTCCGTCACAAGCTTGAGGTATCCAGCCAATCAAAATGCACTAGATAGCTGGCCAATGATGTAAATCTTGCTTTTCAGAATAATGAGCTTTGTAAAAATTGACGCAGAAAGCCAGGGCATAGAGGAGCAACAATAATGAACATTATGTGGAAAATAATGTATTTTTAGAACCTTTAACAGCCTAAACAAAATAGCATTACACCAAATACACAACATAATGTTCTTTTTAGCAATGCCATGGCCCTTTTATACCTCTAGTTCCAGGTCTAAACTAATGGCTGAAGATCATATATGGACCAAAACTAACACACCATCTTATATAGCACACACACACACACACACACACTCACACACATATAAACTTACCCATTCTAAGACTTTGATGAAGCCCAATGGGACTTTCAGCACCCTGAACTGCCCACCGGCAACCAACTATCAAAAGAACAAAATCGAAAAAAACGTTAGACAGACAGACAGACAGACAGACAGACAGACAGACAGACAGACAGACAGACAGACAGACAGACAGACAGACA
Source organism: Carassius auratus (assembly GCF_003368295.1). Taxonomy (NCBI): domain Eukaryota; kingdom Metazoa; phylum Chordata; class Actinopteri; order Cypriniformes; family Cyprinidae; genus Carassius; species Carassius auratus. The sequence continues at coordinate 415,919 of NW_020525031.1, read as the reverse complement.
GATAGATAGATAGATAGATAGATAGATAGATAGATAGATAGATAGATAGATAGATAGATAGATAGATAGATAGATAGATAGATAGACGTTGTGGATGATGTGACTTCACCACGACGACTCATAACACAAACAGGCCTCTTCTGTATTTATTTTGAAGTGGTAGTGAACCATAAGCATAGGATCCGCTGCTGCATCGTCGAAAAAAACAATGAAAAAAAAACAATGAAAAAAACCCTGTATCAAAATAGCAAAAGGATGAAAAAAAAAACAATATTTTAAGTCATCAATTAATTTTATCTCTGAACCTCGAAGAAAAAGGAAGGGAAGGTGAGTCGCAAGGACCTTGTATGGCCATTTTGCCTGCGCGCGCATCACGACCATCCGAAACCAAGAGCTGCTGAACAGCAAGTGATAGAGATTTCTCAAACCCTTTTCAACTCCAAAATCTAACAATAAATAAATAAATTGATGGCGTTCTTCTATAGCAATCTGGAAATTTATTAAATATTGCTCTGAAATTTTACCGTTTCTTTCATTATTATGATATTGGGAAATATTTGCTCTCATCAGACCTGTAGTAGGCTGTAATAGCGATTTTATACGGACAAAGTGACGTAGGAAGGTGCGGTTTCACACGAAACCATTTTCTTTGCCCGTGAGGCTCGTCCTCCTTTAAACACCATGCAAATAAATAAATCGATCAATATAACGATTCAAATCTCCTCTTAACTTAATTTAATTATTCAAATCAATAAATAATATTGGCCTACACGTGAATGCAGTTTGCATCACCTGCCAAAAATGTGTATCATACGATGCTCTGTAAATATAAGCATCAATAACCAATTTATGATTGTGTGTCATATTCAGTAGACACAGCTCTCTTGATCCCTACCTATATAATATAATAAAACTAATAATAATAATGACAGAGAAGGGCCTGGGCTCGGAGCTAAAAGTCACACATTAACAGTATTGGAATGGAAGTCAGCTGCCATTTTAAAAGCATATCTACGAGCGCATATGCATTTGATAAAGGGCCTCGTGCATTCGCTTTGGATTGATGTTAGGCTTTTGCACTAAACAAAAGGTAAAACTGCAAAATACAATTTGATATCTTACTAATATATAGGCTATGCGTTTAGTAAATGTATAATTGCATGTATGACAATCCTCTACGAATACATCTAACAAATTTAGCCCTTCATCAGATCTGTTTTAAATATTATAGCCTACTATACTATAATATAAAAACGAAAATATAGCAAGTCACGAAAGAAAGCCACTGGAAATACGGTATCAGTGAACAGACGGACAGCATCAGCAGGGCACCTCTCCCTATAATTATTTTCCACCATCATTTGTAAGCGCATATCTTTATCTGAATGCCTGACTGAAAGACAAACGGAAAACATGTACATTATAAACACGACAAAAATACACTATATCATTTTGATTCCAAATTCCCTACCTGATTTACAACATCCATGTTAGTCGCCTGCTCTTAAGTAGGAGATACAGATATACTCGGTGGGAGGCGAGTGATGGAAGCGGAGCAGCCCACGGAGGGGGAGGGACAATCAACAGAACAGCTTCAGTTGCGTCACGCGCTTGCTTTGAGAAGGCTTTTTTTTTTTGTTGCGCCCAGAACGGATGAATCGACCGACGCAGATCGCTATAGAGCAATAAGATCATTAACCTGTCATAATTTACGTGCTTCTTCTAGCTCTATCCATCTTCAGTGATGCTCTCAAATATGCGGTGATATTTCCTCTTCTAATGAGTTGTTTGGATGACAGTCTGCTCGCGCTGCAGAGGCCGTAAATTCTGAATGTCACTGGGTGGCAAACTGTTTAACAATCACGTTTCGCAATCGGCAAAGCAAACTGTGGTACACGCCACTACCAAGTGCGATGGGTAACTGGCAAAGCACAGTGTTCCCGGGGGATTGATCACTCAACACCAAATCCACTACGTTAATTGCTGGGATTGAACTAAGTTAGATCATTTCATTTTGTGGAACGCTAATATGCTATTTGGGAAATAGCCTAACGATTCACGAGAGTCTTTAACAACCACAGAAACATCACAGTTATGATAACTCGGTCTACATGAGAGGATGTAGGACTATTTCTGGAGGGACAGTTACTAACTCAGGATTTCACTGCATGGTATAATGGCAAGCTGCAGGCCCATAGATATTTTCATATCTTCAACTATATCTTGTTAAAATTTCCTAATGAACCCAAACTTAATTTATTAAGATCTTTAACAGAGTAAGGAAGGTGTGAATATGATGTTCTCCCTGTGGGAAGAAACCAGAGTTAGAGAAAGAAAAGATGACTCATATACTGTTTTTAGAGATGGTCTAAAATAAACACCCCTGTTTAAAAAAAGAAATGCTAAAACAAGAAAATATTTCATCATACATCTCAGCTAAAGTATTGAAAAAGTTGATCCTCAAGAGCATTTAATATATTAAATAGAGAATTAGAGTCTCTTTAGATTCTTAGAAAGTGACATAAGCACAAAAGTAAGCATTGTGGCTCCAATAGTGAGCATCATATCCACACTCCTACTTCCTCCGTTTGAAGCCCAAAGCACTGTAGCTGTGTTTTTCTCATTGCTAATAAAAACACTAAATAAAGGTTGTCTATGTATGTTACGATTCTCATTGCAGAACTGATGTGCTTTATTATCCCTAGCCTCACTATTGTAAATGAGACTAAGAAATGCTTAATTATGATAAAGAAGTAATGATGCAGTGCATTTTTCATAGATCCAGATGTCTGGATGAAGGGGTGGCACAGTTGCGCTCGAAGGCCAGTTGGGCTAAAGGAAGTGTCCTCCCCCACAATGCACCACTATAATTCAAGCCAGTGGCTTGCAAAGTTGTCTAGTCTCGAATCAGCGTAGAAGTAACAATACAATGCATCAGCATAGCTTATATATATCAGAAAAAAATGTAAACTGTGGGTCAGGGATGGGCAACTTTAGTCCTGGAGGGCCACTGTCCTGCAGAGTTTAGCTCCCTAGCCCTAATCAAACACAACTGAACAAGTTAATCAGTGTCTTCAAGGTCACTAGAAAGCTTCAGGCAGGTGTATTTGATTATAGGGCTGAAACTAAACTCTACAGGACATCGGCTCTTCATGACCAGGGTTGCCCATACCTGCTGTATTATGAATAATAACCATAAACAGCCTTTACGTAAATGTTCCTTCTGTCATTTGTTGAGGTCAGAGAAACATCTGGCTGTCTTCAACCTTTCGATAGAGAAAACTTAATATTAAGCATATATTTTTTTCTCAAACAATTTGTGCACCCATTTAATAAACATATCTAGCATATAAAGTGACCCAGGTGGGACTTGAACCCACAATCCACAGCTCCAAAGGCTGATGCCTTCTCCATTAGGTCACTGGGCCTTCATAATGAAGCGCGTAATTTAAAAAGGCCACGATTCTCAGATATTATAAAAATGACAGATGGCAAAGTGTGGAAACATTTCATCTTTATATTTGTTTACAAACATCATTCAGAATTTCATAAAACTCTCATTCAATCTCACATATAAGTCTTTAGGTATTAGACTATTCCATGTGAAGTGGTTATATTATTAATGTTCTGCATATTTACACTCATGAAATAAAGCTGTTGGGAATGGGAGCAAACGCTGGGGATAACATAGAGATGTGGTATGACAGACAAGTCCATAGCTGCAATCTGTGGTCATTTATTTTTAGAAAATGTTCAGTAATTTCCATTTTTATTGTATGAGCCCCATGAGTAGGACATAGTGTTCTGCTTCTGAAAAGATCACTGTTGCTGTGTCTGTCCTATTGGTATTGTTATCAGTAGGAATGAAGAATCCGACAAAAGGGCTAGGCATATCAGCAATATGTCAAAATCAACCACATGTACAAAACTGGAATAAAAAAATTAAACCAACCAATTAAATAATAGTAACAAAATAGAAAATTAAACAACTTTTCCAAAAAAGACATTGCTTTTGTTTTACTGTCTTATAAAGGTGTTCATGAAATTCAGGCCAAGCTCTGTGCAACTTCTCCTCCTTTTTTTTTTTGTTTGCTTGTTTGTTTTAATGAAATATTAAGCTGGAATTGGAGCAAACACCACTTAAAGACTGAAACCATGTTCAAAGACGATTAAGCAATCCTGGAGCCTATCATGAAAAAAAAAAAGCTGGAACAAAAATACACACATACTGTTTACACAAAATGCCAGACAAACCCGAACAATGATTATAAGTGTTCATATTTCAATTATTTATGATTACATTTCTTAAAATATTTATTTGAATAATTTAAAATACTGTTTATATATCTTAGGTAGGAGAATCCATCTGTAAATGGCATTTAGAAATAAACAGACAACCATAGACATGAATGATGGAGTAAAAACACATTTACATATATAAAACATGTTCAACATGATAAGCTGTTTACAAAACAAGTCCTTTCAGAGATCTGAATTTAAAGAAAGAATTGAAAACTGCCATGTTGACAGGATAAATTGGAGCTGGTCTCTTTTATATATTGAGCATGAACTGGTCACAATATTTCAGAGCAAAACCTTCTTTTTCTTACTTTCTGTGACTCAGAACTGCATGATTGGTCAGTCAGGATTCTGTTGCTCCACCTGCAAGCCCTTTTTCTGTTATTCAAAAAGATGTAACACAAGTCATCTCATCAGCCAGTTCCTCTTCCTCATGGCTCCTGATCGGCTCCTCATCACTGTATATGGCTGAACCACACATGTCCGTGTGGTTCAGGAAGCCTTGGCTCTCCCCAGGGCCCCCACGACTCAAGAGATCACTTGCAGCACTTTCCATCTCATCTATGGTCATGTGACAGGCATCTGCAATCTCACGCTTGGCAAAGGCGACAAATTTTGGGTCCTTGGCATACAACCCCAAACCCTCAGAGATCAAGACCTGAGGAAGACAAAAAGAGAAAGATCTGAAGTGGTCTTTGTAAGTTATTTTTCTTGAGGGATTTAATATATTTACTAAGCAAAAATGAATTAAATTGATAAAAAGAAGTGAGAGTCAATATTTAAAATATTACAAAAGATTATAATTTATAATAATAATTAATTACTGACAAGAATAAATGTTTCTTGAGCATCATATTGGCATATTAAAATGGTTTCTGAAGGATCATGTGACACTTAAGACTGAAATAATGACTGCTGAAAATTCAGGTTTGTCGTCACAGGAATAAATTATATTTCATAATATATGAACATCTTTGTATTTGATTTTATATTTTACAGTTATTTTATTAAATATATTACATTCCATTATTTTACTAGATAATTTTATTTAATATAAAATCCATATATAATACATATATACACATGCATAAATACACATACATTTATAAAAATATATGAATATAATAGTTGTATTTATTTAAATAAGTTTAAATAAAAGGATTATATTATATCATATCCTTTATAATGTAGCATATAATTTAAAATGGCCACGATTCTCAGATATTATAAAAATGACAGATGGCAAAGTGTGGAAAAATTTAATCTTTATATTTGGTTACAAACATCATTCAGAATTTCATAAAACTCTCATTCAATCTCACATATAAGTCTTTAGGTATTAGACTATTCCATGTGAAGTGGTTATATTATTAATGTTCTGCATATTTACACTCATGAAATAAAGCTGTTGGGAATGGGAGCAAACGCTGGGGATAACATAGAGATGTGGTATGACAGACAAGTCCATAGCTGCAATCTGTTGTCAGTTATTTTTAGAAAATGTTCTGTAATTTGCATTTTTATTGTATGAGACCCATGAATAGGACATAGTGTTCTGCTTCTGAAAAGATCACTGTTGCTGTGTCTGTCCTATTGGTCCATACTATCTCATACAGCAGCATTAGGCCTACTAATTTTGTGAGGAGCTCATGTGTTTGCTTAGATGATGTTAAGTAATGTTCCCTTGGCGTTGCTTTAATGTTGTTTTAGATGTAACATGTTATAATGTTACTGTTATATTGATGTAGTCAAAATGTCATTTGTCTGTAATGTTATTTTTTATATTTTGGTAATGTTGCTCTCATGCTCTTGTGTTTCTCTGCTCATACCGCTTCCACCAGACTGTCAGCGCTGCCTCTCTTCTCGCTGTATTGAGGACTGAGTTGGGAGGGGACTCTGAGGGTAGTGTAGGCTCTATATGGCTGCCCTCCTCCACCTGTAGAGGTTCCCGAGTACCATCCCATACTGGGATGCTGAACCGACGCAGGCACTCTGACACCACTGGCCTTTTTGTCCCAGATGCCCACAGATGCCCCTTCTGCTCCCTCCTCCTCTACCAGGATGAGGGGAGCGTAGAGGAGACGGCCCCGTCGAGGGCCAGTGTTTGCCCAGGATGCTGTTGAACCCGTGGACGATCTAGCGCTGCTTTGACGAGAATCGTAGCTTCCGTATCCCTAAAAGGGAGAGAAAAAAAACAGAAGACTGAGTCACATAGATTCTGTTCAAACACACTTTCATAATGTTGTGGCTTGATAATATTCAATGGAGTTGCTTCAGTTATAAAAAGCAGTTGGCAAACAGGAACGGTGAACTGTATGAAGATAAGGTGTTTCTTCAACTACAGGCAAGTTTAGACCCTGTAGACTTTTGAAAATAAAATCCTTGTCAAAATTTTTTAAGCATGTTTAATTCTTCTGTTAAGACTAATTTCACTAGTCAAGTTTTATGCATCCTATAAAAAATACATAAAAATTAAATATTATCACACAAACATATCTCACATATTGTTACATATATTGACTACAGTTAGCCCCTAATAAACTTTTTTCAAAAATGTATTTACTAAGCAGTTATAGTGAAGCTTGAGATTGATATGCGAGACGTAATATGTAATATATTTTAAAAATATTTTTTACATAATGCATATTAAAATATGTACATTTATTTAGCCATATGTTTGTTTGTTTTCAAAGTTGTTAAAATAATAACTCTTTGATTAATTTTTCAATTGAAAGCCTGGGTCTGGGAAAAGGGAACAAACTATAAAATCAAATGCATTTGAAAAGCAGAATGTTTTTTTAATGTGATCTTCATTTGACAAAGACTGAATTAATTTAATGTAATTTATTTTAATGTTTTATTTTATAATCCATGTCACTTTAGTCAGCGAATAAAACATAAACACAATGCAATAAATGATATCCATGTGTGAACTTAAATATGAAAATGATGTAACTGTAACATTTGGGAATTATGTGAAAACAAAAAGAACACAATTATTTAATATTGTGCGATGGATAAGAAATGCTATGTAGTAATATTACCTGTGAGCGCACTCTGCAGGGAGGGGAGTTCTGATGGTATGTTCCTGGGATGGGCAGATCATCGCTACTACCTTGCCTTCTTAAACACTGTATGTTAAACGAAGCCTTTCTCGCTGAGAAACGGACAAAAAAATAATGAAAAGCAGTTTAAAAGCAATTTACAGATTACTTCTACAGGTTCAGTACAAACCTTGATTACATACACAGAATATTACAAATAACAATTATTAAATACATAAATCAGAATGGATAATTTTACCTGTAGGTGTTGCTGGCAGCAGGCGTCTCCGTGCTGTCCTCCTGCCTTCACCATAACTGTTTCCATAATGATTCCCATAGACAGGGTGCCTCATAGAGAGTCCATCATTCATGTCTCTATGTCCCGGGAACATTGTGCTGTCCTCTGGATAACCATGCCTGAGGACAAAAAGGATTTTATGTATTAAAATCCATAAAATTAAACAGCATCCAAATATGAATTCATTAATTCAGGCACAAATAAGACTTGATGAGTACCTTTCTCTAGAGATGACGCTCTCGCTGTCCTCATCTTTTCCATAGAAGCGCTGCTCTCCAGGGTACTCACCATCTTCCTCTCTCCGAGATAGGGGAGAGGAGAATCTGTCCCTGGAGTCCCTCCTGAGGGAGAAAAAAGGAAACCAGCCATCAGCAGGAGACTGAGAGAACAGCAGACAGGAACAGAGAAGGGTGATGGGTGGTTCTGCAGACTGTGTGGAATGCTTACCTTGGGTATTTGTAGTATGATGGTCTATCCAACAAAACAAAAAAACAGTATGTAAAACAAATTACCAATAAATTGCATAATTAATATGAGGTATAACATAAATAAATACAGTACAAACAACTAGCTTTACCTCCTGGGCAGCTGGTCAATCACACCATTCTTGTGCTGGTAATGAAAGGAGGAACGCAGGCTGTCTCTTCTTCTAAAGTTCTCGTGCTCCAGAGTGCCGTTCCCATTTGGTGTTTTTGCTAAGGAGCTCCTACGTCCCAGTCCCCCATTTAGGATGCTATCTCCTGAGACAGGAACAGGAGCACCGCTGGGAGTAGTGACCAAAGAGGAGCGCCGGCTTTTGCTTGAGGGCTCAGTGTGGCCTGCATTGCCATTTTCGTTCTAAGAGGCCAACAACATGAAAGAGAAAAACCATAACAGAATTTGTATTTAAATATATGTAATGCAACAAAAAAAAAACTTATTTAAAAAAAAAATTTGTTTATTATATATATATATATATATATATATATATATATATATATATATATATATATATATATATATATATATATATATATATATATATATATATGATAGGCAAAAATTTATAGCCTGAATGTACTGTAAGTCGCTTTCTGTTTACAACAAGAAATGTTTCTTGGACACCAAATCAGCTTAAAAGAATGATTTCTGATGGATCATGTGATGCTGAAGAGGCTTCAGCCTCTGGAGCTGGAGATTGTGGGTTCAAGTGCCACTTGGGTCTCCAGCCTTTCGATGCTGCTAACAGTGCAAAGACTCAAAATACTTTAAAAGTGTGCTGCAAAAATGATTGTGCCTTTGAGAACAAATGACTCTATTTACTCTACAGGTGGTAAACTTTTACCAAGGAAAGCAACTATTAGCAATCATGCACTCTATGATTGCCGTAATCAAATTATGCACCTTAATATAATGTATGATGAATGCTGGCAACATCAATGGCTAAGGGAAGGGAATGCAATAGTTTATGTACTCATTTCATACAACCAGCCAAACCACAACATCTACACCTGCACCACAAAATCCTCAGCCCAAACTTTTATTCATTACCTGATATCTGCTCCTGTCTGCTACTCAAATTACCATCCATCTCAATAGACCAAGTGTCTCATTAATCTGAATGATGACCTAACCCTTCTGTCTCTGACTATTTCGATATAATGGGCTATTTTATATTCAGCACATTTATAAGATCAATTTAGTGTGCTTCAGTTAATTGATTGAAAAACAGAGTAATTAAAGTTTCAGAAATTTGCTCCAAAATAAGATTAACGGCACCTTATAACTAGGATCATCTTCCTCTTGCTCCTCCTCCAGGCCCTCTTCTTCCTCCCCCAGATCCTCGTTCATGGCCAGTCTCATTTCTGGCCCCAGGTCCTGCAGAGTTCTCAGCCCTGCCTGACACAGATGCACACGGAAAGAGACAAATGCCACAGTATATATGCAGCTCACCATACAGCTGAGTTAAACAATACAGCACAGACACTCAGACTGCTAAATTTTGACAGAGTTTGGGAGAGTGGCCCAGTGGCCTAATGGATAAGGCATCAGCCTCCGGAGCTGGAGATTGTGGGTTCGAGTCCCACCTGGGTCAAAATCCTAAAAATTTGTGGTGCAATAGAAGTTAACTTTAAGTTAAAAGTGCAGTTCTGCTTGATGAGTTTGCTAGGATCATATGAGATGACTGAGGTCACAAACATAATGATAATTTAAAACCTAATAGAGCTGCAAGAGGTTTTCTGTTGTTTTCATGGTTTATACTTAGAATTAATGACTGAGACCACATGGAAAAAGTTTAAAATCAATAGAGGTCTAATAGCTATGGTATCAGCTGAGAATTGTGGGTTCATATCCCACCTTGGTTACAAACCTTGTTATTTGTACTGCCACCAATATTCAAGTTAAAACTGTTATTCAAATATATTATCAGGTAGTAGGGTCAACCTATCAAAGACAATCTGACTGTTGGAATGATGAAGTGAGTCCTGCTGGATGAATTCGCTGAGATTATATGAGAAGGATGAGGCTGTAAACATAACTTAAAATCAAGTAGGGTTAGAAGAGGGAATCTAAATATTGTTATGTTACCATGGCTTGTACTTACTATTACTGAGACTATATATCAAAGTCACAAGAAGGCCTAAAGGCCTAATGCATAAGGCATAAGCCATTGGATTTGGGAATTGTGGGATCAAGCCTTACCTGGGGTGCAAACCTTACATTTTTGTTATTTATCCAATTTAAGTTAAAATTGTAGAGAAAAACTGATATCACCAACCAATCAAAGCTAAGCTTTGTGTTAAATGATTTAATGAAGTTGAAGCGTGTCCTGAAGAATTACATCATTAATATGAGATGCTCTGAGGCTGTAAACAAAACGACTGAAAAAGCAACCTGTAAGAATGATAAAATGTATGCAGCATGGCCATAAACACACACATGTAACCTCAACCCACCAATGAAAGCACACCCACAGAGAATATTAATCAGAGACTGTAAGGTGATACTTGGTATGAAGACAGTCAGGATCACAGTTCTATAGTGTAGACTTTTGTTAGTTTAAGTGGATCATCTCTCAATGTGGAATTTGTACAAAGCCATGAAATAATTCAAGTCATCGGTCTTTGGGATTTTATTTTGTGCAAGTGTGGGGCATTTTGCATAAAATGTGTGATTTAGCAAATGCAATGGTATTATTGTGTCCACATAAAGACACTCCATAAATAAAATGCAGAAGCTGGGATAGAGATCTACCTGTAGAGCTAAAGGGTTACCATTCTCTGTCTCTCCCAGACCCACTATCTCTTTCCTTTTCCGGAACTTCCTGAAATAGTCCTGGATCAAGAATGTGGCGTAGAATTTACCCACAGTCACTTCCTCATCTGTAAAATAATCGACATAGAATGTTGGAAATAAAACAGCACAAAAAGTTGAAAAATGTTTCTGATTTGCGTGTTTATTTGGGTTTTGCAGCATTCAGAACTGAATTGAGGATGCCTTTTAAATGACAGTTAAATATGAATTGAGACAGACTACCTGAATGATCTATTCTTGTGTATTCTGTTTATGTGTGATCATTTCGCAACTTAGTAAGTTCTTCATTCCATTTAAAATTCACATTTCTGTAGGCTATAGAATATACAATTCAAATTCACACTTAAATGGAGCCAATTTTGCCAAGCCCTGGTGCATTGTGGTAATTTCACTGATTTAAAGAACTAGAAACAGTAAATGTAATCCAGAAAGAATTTACCAGCAGGGGGTGGAATAACCTCATCCAATATTTTGGGTTTTGTTTTCTTCCAAATCTTCTTAATGATGATTCTCAACTCTTCGTTCTCTTGATCAGGGTTCCCTGAGAACCACACATTACAGCCACATCAGCTTACACAGCTACCTAAAGACCATGTCATTTTACACACCGATTGTCTTATTCATTCTCAGTTTTACTGCATATTGTTATTCTGCATGGTAACCTGTATGGTTGTATGTGGTTGAAATCAGAAAGCCTCCAGAGTTTATATGCAAAGCACACCTTCATATAAATCTCCTGTACCTCAAACAGAGAGGTGCAGTGGATGAGTATGCAAAGGGTGTGTGTGAGTGTTTGTGTGTATACCCATACTGACCCTCAGTTTTAATTTTCAGAGCTGTTCTGACCAGGGCGAACAGGGTGGCATTGAAGGTCACCGTACCATCACTGTTCAGGGGCATATTCATGGCAACCAGCCTCTAACAGAAAGAAAGAGGGAGATATAGTGAGAGAGAAAGAAAGGAATGTGAACAGACCAGGTGGATTTTGTGTGTGTATCTGTACCTTGCATGCTACACGGTGAGGACAGAGCTTTCCAAATCCAAGTGGCGGCTGGATTCTCCTGAGCAAAGCCACTACATCCAAATGTTTTATACGACCCCTGGAAAACAAACACTCATTTAATTAATCTAAAAAAATAAAATAAAAAGCATTAAAGAGAGACTAGTAATCTTACTTGGCTTCAGGGTCATACTCTGACCAGATTCTTTTAAACTCATCCAGGTGATGTGGCCCGAGAATCGACCAATCACGGGTCAGATAGTCAAAATTGTCCATAATGACAGCAACAAACAGATTAATAATCTGAAAAAGCACAACAAAGAAAAGCATTTGCATTTCACTGTGCAAATCACACTGAAAACATTTGCCTTGCATAATGATAGCTAAGAGAGATCAACAATGATTTTTTTTTTGTACAAATATTTATTTATAGTTTCATTTGTCAGAAAAAAAGTTAAATATAAGAGTTTTCTTTAAAAAAAAATGAACAAGTTAAAAAAAAACAATGTAACTGCATGACAAAAGTTATAAAGGCAAAGTTATGAAGAATAGAGTTAATCTAATAAACAACAGCGTTTTACCAAGAAGGCGCAGAGCATAAAGAAACTGATAAAGTAGACAATAGCAATGGTGCTGCCGCAGGAGAATTCTTCCCCGGGTTCATAGTCTGACTCTGGGTCACAACGCTTTCCTGGAAGACTGGCCAACATGATCTCCTGCCATGCTTCACCTGTTGCACACCTGCACACGAAGAGCACAGATGCCTTTATCCCAAACAACTTACACTGCATTCAAGGCATACATTTTCTAGGAATCAAATCCATGTACTTGATGTTGCAAGTACCATGCAAGTACCAAACTCTCTCACCTGAAAAGAAGCAGCACAGCCTGCGGAAAAGTCTGAAAATTGTTGTTCCTGTTAATTTGTGTGTGGTCATGCATGGCGATCTTTCCGAATGTCTGATGAATAAAGCATTAATTATATTTTAAACGGTTTAGTTGTTCATTAAAAAGCCTGTTTGATTGAAATAGAAATAGTATAAACTAAAAATATAACAAAAATATAAATTTTCCCAGCCTTCAATTACCTGCATTCCAATCACGGCATAGATGAAGAAGATCATAGCGATCAGAAGAGCAACATACGGCAGGGCCTGAGGGACAACAAGAACAGTTAGACTACAACATTTGCTCAAAATATGAAAAATGGATTAGTAATCATTGTCCTCTGACCTGGAGTGATTTGACAAAAGTCCAGAGCAGGGTACGAATGCCCTCTCCCTTGCTGAGCAACTTAACCAGTCGCATGACCCGAAACAGGCGGAAGAATGTAATGGACACACGAGAGCTGTCCTCTGAGCTCTAAAGAGAAAATGAACTATAAGTGAGCTAATGTCTGCATTAAACCCAAATTGAATCATTATTAGAATTTAATAAGACTCAAATGATAGACAGAAAAAAATTGCCACTGATTTGAACTTGAACTGCACAATATGGCAAGTTATCTTCGCAAGTTTAGCCTATATTATAGACCCCATCTATTTCAGTCTTGTTGGTCGCATAAGGAAAAGAGAAACTCACACTGAACTCTGTAACCACAATGTCCACCACACTTCCCACCACAATCAGAGCATCAAAGGAATTCCACGCATCGACAAAGTAATGCTGCAGTACAGAAAATAGTTATTAAAAATCAACCAGATATTAAGAAGAACATACTTGAAATGTTCAAGTTGAAATAAAGCTTCAGAATAGTAAACACATATCACATCTGCAAGTGAAATGACTGACCCTGAGTCTGAGAGCCATCAGTTTAATAATCATCTCCACAGTGAAGAGGCCGGTGAAAACCATATTGAGGATGTCCATCACATAACTAAAAAATTTTGACTGGTCATAGTGCTGTGGAAGAATCCAGAAAGAGTTGTGATTCTACATTCAGCATTTGACTTATGTGTTTAGATCGAGGCCTTCTTCAAATGGTTCAGTGCAGCTGACTTCTCATTCAAATGGTGCTACTCAATACTGTTTTATTCTCAATACTATTTCAGCACTGGCCTCAGGGTTCATGTTGGAGTTTAAGGATGCTCATATAACCTCAGAATACCACAAATAGACTAAAATTCTGATTATAAATGCTGATTATACTGCTTATGTAAGACTTTTCAGACTCAGCTGTTTACCTGCACAGCCAGAGTAACAGTGTTGAGGAGAATCAGCACAAACATGATGTACTCAAAGCCTGTGGAGTTGATTATAGACCAGAACTTGTACTGCACTGGGTTTTTGGGGATGTACAGCTTCAGCGGCTGGGCCTTTAGGGCGTATTCCACACACTGTCTCTGTAAGTAACAAAAAGAAGGAGACTTAATGTGAAAAAGACACACTGGAGTACAATAGTGCACAACTCATCTCAAATAGGCTATTATTCAAAATGAAAAGTCAACATGAAATCTTACATACTTTTAGTACAAATTTCAGTTCTTATTATGAATGATTTACCTGTGCATCATAACACATAGACTGCAATATTATTATTGAATACCCCATTTTAACAAGATATAAAATACTATTTAAAGGTTTGGAGTTGGTAAAATGTTTAACGTTTATGAAAAAAGTATTTTACACAGTTGCATTTTTTAAAACAAAAATATGGTTAAGAAAACAGTCATGTTGTGAAATATTATTACACTTTGAAATAACCATTTTTTATTATAATATATTTTAAAATGTAATTTATTCTTATGGTGGCAAAGCTAAATTTTCAGAGTCAATTATTCTAGTCTTCAGTGTCACATGATCCTTCAGAAATTCCTCTTATGCGCTGATTTGATGCTTTTTGATTATTTTATTACAGTAATTATTAAAAAAGAAAAGAAAAATATCATACTGACCCCAAACCTTTGAAAAAATAATTTGTCATGTTACAGAGATAAAATTGGTTGTGAACTTAAATGCAAAATGTAAAATACTGGAATATGTCAATATTCTTTAAAATAGCCTTTCTTCCAACCTGGTTTTTGTCCAGCTCACAGTTCTTGAACTCAGCCTCTCCTTGCTCACGAAAAGTGATGATGACAAAACCCACGAAGATGTTCATCATGAAAAAGGCGATGATGATGATGTAGACGATGAAGAATATAGAGATCTCCACACGGTAGTTGTAAATGGGGCCGTGATTCTCTGCATTGGCATCAATGGCTTTGTACAGCAGCCTGAACAAGGAAAAATTAAATGTGAAGCAGGTTGTACAAACATGGTCATGGTGACCTTCGGTGACATACGGAGGAAGATGTCAGAAGCAGACTCACGCTGGCCAACCCTCAAACGTGGAGACTGTAAACAGGGCCATCATTCCCATCAGTACATTATCGAAGTTGAATTCACTGTTGATCCAGATCCTCTCTCTCACCATTGGATGACTCACATCTCCATCTTTATACACCACAAATGTGCCCCTGTGTCACACAACCAATTTGTAGGCACAAATGGATGTCCACATAGACCACAAACAATCATTCATGACACATAAGCATACATGTTGCTCAAATGCGCACACAGTGATGATAGATGCAGAAATATGGCATACTTGCACTGTTCTGGGGTGTTTTTAGCTTCATCTGTGCAGCGATAAAATTTTCCCTACAAAATACAACAGTAATAATGCATTACAAAGTACTTTAGTACATATTAGTATTAGTATATATATATGTACATAAATATATTCATGTTAAACTTGTGGGAGCACAGGATGTAGACAGCTTTTTTCTGTGTGCATTTTACTTTGAAAAGCTGAACACCGATGCAGGCAAACATGAACTGTAGTAGAGTGGTGACGATCATGATGTTCCCGATGGTCCGTATAGCCACAAACACACACTGTACCACATGCTACATACAGTACACACACACACAGAGAGAGAGAGAAATAGAGTTTGCAGAACAACAATGGCACACAAAGTCTCAAACTATTTTGTGAAAATGAATTACACTAACATTCAAAACTATGGGGTCAGTAAGACTGTTGTTTAATTAAGGATGTTTTAAATTGATCAAAAGTAACAGTGAAGACTTTTAGGTTACACTTAAAACTGTAATAATATTACAATATTACTGTATTTTATACGGCTATATAATATTTGTAAATTAATGTAGCCTTACTGAACATAAAGGACTTCTTTCAAAAACAAAACAAAACAAAAAAACTTATAGAGCCCAAATTTTTGCATGAACTAAAGATTAGAGTATGTAAATGTGATCTTAAGTTATAATTGACAGAAATATTGTCATAGTTGGCAAGTTACATACAGTATATTCATGCCTTTAAAACCTTTGCTAACAACTACACGTGCAGATAAAGCACAGACACAAACACACTAAAAGATGTACCTTGAGTCCTTTGGCTCTGTTGATTGCTCGAAGTGGCCTCAGAACTCTGAGCACCCTAAGGATCTTCACTACAGAGATGGCACTCGAACTAGTACAGAGAAATTGCAAGCGAGGTTTGTATGTGTGCATGCAAAAAGCATAGACTGATCCTATTTCCTTCAGTGTCTCTTAACAGTGTGATTCATATGGTTTCATAAGCAATCAAGTCATTACCCTTTTCACCTCATCAGACTGAATACAGGTATTTCACCTTTTCCATACAATTATGTGCCAAAGTAAATACTATCAATATTTAAATTAATAGCTGGAAACATCTGTGCATCAGATTTTTATTTATTTATTTTCACATTTGCAATTCATTCAATGGTGGATATGGGAGCCATCTTCATTTATCCACCAGAGGGCGATGCATACACTCACATACACTGATCCATACATCAGATATCACAGTTTCACAGTTATTCTGAAAAGGGAACTTTTGATTTATGAGTGTAGTGGACTTACTGCAAGAAGAAGGAGACCAGAGACACACTGACCACCAAAAGATCCAACAAATTAAACCAGTTTCTACAGAAGGAACCCTGATGGAGGAAAGCGCCATGCACTGTCATCTACAGAGAGAAAAGGGAAGGGATGTTTGAAGAAACACAAGGTTATATCAGTGTAGCAACACTTCAGTTGTTTATAAGAGCGTTTGATTGATTGATCGGTACCTTCAGTAAGATCTCCACAGTGAATATAGAAGTGAAAGCATAATCAGCATAGCCCAGCACCTGTAGAAAGCAAAAAATCAGTTCCCCTGATATAAGAAATATATATATTTCTCACTGGCATGAATGATGTATGCTGACAGATTTGTTGCTTCCATTGCTTTTGAAGATTCCTACCAAATAATCATGGTCTGAATCCTCAACATAATGTCTTCTTTAACATTCATGGAAATAATTGCTTGATAACCATTAGTTCAGGACCTTGACCCCAGTCCTGACCCCAAATCATAATACTGATTGCTTGATCCCAGTGTTGTTCCAGGACTAACAAGGATGCTGAACAAAGAACATGTCCTACTTAAGGTAAATCATGTTAAGCTATATGTGTGTGTGTGTGTGTGTGTGTGTGTGTGTGTGTGTGTGTGTGTGTGTTTGATGGTCAGCTGATTGAGGGATGGCGTTTCCCAGCTGGCACTGAAGAGATCGTCCAACATGCCAATCAGGACAGCTGCAGTAAATTACTATTTCTGATGCTGCTTGTGTGTGAGCAGGAAGCTCACATTGTTCCTGAAGGAGTGAGCTCTGATAGGGTCCTCCGCAGCCAGAGAAATGCTGCTGAGAATGATGAAGACCAGGATGAGATTAGTGAAGATGTGGTGGTGGATCAGGAAATGGCAGCCCCTTCTTATTCTGGAGGAACGAGAGAAAGAGAACTGTGGTTAGCTGTGTGTTGTCTACATGGTCCAATTTTTTTTTTAAATTTATACAAAATATAAATATATATATTATCTACATTGCTCAACTCACGGAGCATATGAGGAAACATAAGACAGAAGCATTTTACATGATTATGAATATGCTGTGTCCAAAACCACTTGTTAACTATTTAGTACATAGGGAATGTCACAAAAAACATTGAGTGAGTGAAAATAAGCGTATTTGGATGCATTTCCATTATGTTGCAAATGTTGCATCCCAAATAATTCCAGAGTTTGTAAACAGAGGGAAAACTTATGTCCTTGCTGTTTAAACTACAAAAATAAAACAGATTTGAGTAAGCTACAATTTTTACCATTTACCTTAAAGAGATTTGACTTTTTTTACTGAACATAGGGTGAAATTTATCCGAGAAGCCAAACATTTTATTTCATTGAAAAATAACCTCAGAACGTTGTTCTGACACATTCCTGGTGAAAATATGAGAAAACACTATTTATATGTTTAAGGTGGAATGAGTTTCAAAAATATAGTATAGTAAAAAGCACAGTTATTTCTGCGGCATAACACAAAATACTGTTATATGACTTACATATTTAGAATACATATTTATATAACATAGTACCAATTATTTAATTATAGTTTACCCAAAATGTATTTTGTTAACTCACCCTCAAGTCATTCCAAACCTGTATGACCTACTTTCTTCGGCTCTAAAGAAGACGTTTTGACGAATGATAACAAACAGTTTTGACTTGCATTGTATGGATGAAAAACACAGACAAATTGTTATTTTTTATTATTGTTTCTGTGTTCCAAGGAAAAGAAAATCTAAAGGTTTGGAATGACAAAAGTAAATTATGACAGATTTACTTATTATTTTTTGTGGGGTAATGGTCAAGCATTGTCTTGTAATAGTGTGTGAGTGGTGTAAAGTGCACACTCACGGGTTGGTCTTGCTGAGGCAGAAGAATGCACTGCCCTCTGGGATTGGTAGAACTTTCTCTTTAGGAGGAGCAAAGTCAGCAACATTGAGCTGAGTTATCCCTTCTTCCAGCAGAGAAGAACAGAAAGAAAAAGAGAGGGAGAGATAGGCCGAGAGTTAATGAGATCACAATCTAGCTCTATCACCACCACTAAACCACAGGACACTCAGCAAGAAGGACTGTTAGTGCAATGTGTGTGTGCTGTAAGATGAGTAATCATGGTCACAAATGTCTTCTACTGTAAATCACTACAAAACATTTCAGAATGAAAAAACTGTTCCAGTGCAATATGCTGACTAATGTCTGTGGACTTTACCTCCATCATCTCCCTCTTCAGGCTCCTCTTCTTCCTCATATTCATCATCCATGTCCACCTGTTAAAAACAGAATTCAAGAAAGACATTAATGTGACAAATCTTCAACACCATCAAAGACAGAGGGGTTTGATTTCCGTACCTTCACCTCTTTGTTCTCACTTTCAACTTCAACCGGTTCCTCTTTTTTTTCTCTGTCAGGATCAACAGAACCACATGTCATAATTTTTGTTTGGTTTTGCATATACAGTACAGTGGGTGAAAATGTGTCTTTCTATTTTGCACAAAACAATTATCAGCATAACAGTTTCAGTAAAATGTTGAAATGAAAAATTAACATGAATGTCAGAATGTCTTAGCATTTGGTTTATCTCCCTTTTGCTTTAATGAAAGAATCATAATTCTTATTAGTTTGTAAGGTGTCTGATTTTTTTTTTCTTTTAAAACTTTTCTTTTCTTCTTTTTCTAGGTTTAAATGGGATTTTAGTATCTTCGATTTTGAGTGTGATTCCATGGTGTATGTCTAAGAATGATAAATGCATATTCTGTCATATTTAGAAATTTAGATGAGGTGAGATTGAATATGATCTGAGATGGTTTAAAAACACACTCATTCTTCTTATTGTCTCCATCCCCTCCAGCTAAGTTGTCAACAGCAATGGCCAAGAAGACGTTCAGCAGGATATCTTAGAAATCAGAGGTTAAGATCCAACAACCATACAAACAGAAAGATAACAAACCAAAACCAACATCAACAACAAAACAGAAATCAGTATTTGCACTAATGATGGAAAGATATGTTTCTTTTCAATCAATAAACAATGTTGTTGAAATAGTGTTACATTAGTATTTCACTAATGACGAAAAGGCTGTGGGTTTGATTCCCAGGGAATGCTTTTATCAATCCAATGTATACCTAGAATGCAATGAAGCAAGTGCAAATCGCTTTGTTAATGAATGTAATAAATGTAAGTAAATAAAACTGTTGGTGTTTTGTTGATGACATCAGATAAACAAAATTAAAGCATAATAAATAAAGCAAGTGAATCTGGTTTCAGATAGAAAAGGATACAATTACCACAAATGAACAAAATCACAAAGTAAAGACAGACTATCATTCCAGGGAATACTGGGCCGCCATATGCCATGATACCATCATACATTACTACATTCCAGTCTTCACCTGTTAATATCTGAAGAGAAAAAAAGACCTACATTTAGCACAAAAAACTTAATAACTCAGCTATACAAAACAATTTAAAACATTGACTTCCTTAACTTTATACTTTAAATGCATCATGCTTCTTTAAAAAGCATTGTACATTATAGATATTTTATTATTTTTCTGCTTATTAAATAACAAAACGTAATGTTTATACAGTTTTAAGGGAGTTTATTACCTGAAAGCAGGTGAGCAGGGCCTGAGGGAAGGAATCAAAGGTACTTCTCTTGGTTTGTGTCTCATCAAAGTTGAACTTCCCTCCAAATAACTGCATGCCAAGCAGAGCGAAGATGATGAGGAAGAGGAAGAGCAGCAGCAGCAGGGAGGCAATGGACTTCATGGAATTCAGTAGCGAGGCCACCAGATTAGACAAAGCCGTCCAGTGGCTAAGGAGGACAAGAGGAGTAAGAATTAGCAGGGCGGAATTGTGATAGGGAAGGAGAGAAACAACAGGAACAACACAAAAAGACACCAGAGGAAAAGGGGAAATCATTTTTCTTCTAGAAAATAACTAAATCACACATAGGTGTTAGACATGCTCTATATTTGACAGGGCTGCAAACATTAGAAACCTAAAAATACTGTAAAAAAAATGCTGCTTATTAGTGTTTGACCGATATATCGGCCGATATTTGACATTTTTCAATTATCAGCATCAGCCAATAAATTTTTCTGCTTGTCCAATGTGTTCGAGGCAGGACTTTTATTTTGACGGCACTGAGAACAGCATTATATTGTTATTAAATATTTATTTATTTGTGAAAAATACTTTGTCATCTAAAGTATAAGTATGTTTATTTACACATTTATTTTTTAATCCATTGTCAAATTATTTTTTAATTTCTTTAATATTAATACTAATTAAAATATATATATCGGCAATCACCCCCCTGCTGTCCAAGATATCGGCATCGACTGTCAAAAAAAAAAACAATATCGCTTGACCACAACTGCTAATATGATATTCATTTTCTTCAGTTTTAAAGAGTTTTCTTATTTGTACCCAATTGAAGGAAGTGGTGAAATTGTTTAGGAGGCCTGAGTACCGTGTGACTTTGAAGATCCGAAGCAGGCGGACGCAGCGCAACACTGAGATGCCGAGCGGTGGCATGATCTCCATCTCCACTAGAACCGTCTCCAGAATCCCACCGCACACAACAAAACAGTCGAAACGGTTGAAAAATGCCACAAAATATGCCTGCAACCCCAGACTGTACATTTTCAACAACATCTCCACCGTGAACAACGAGAGAAGAACCTTATTGGCAATATCTATGAGAGAGACAGAAAAAGAAAGAGAGGAGAGACACAGCAGTAAGAAAACATCAGCTAATAAGAGTTCTATCAATAAAAGTGTGGCCGATTCTGTGAGACAGTACACATGCATGTCAGTTAGGTGATGTTTGGAAACACCTACATACCCTGGACGTCTGTGAGCCAGTCTGGTTGGTTATAATGTTCTGAGGCACTGAGAGCCGTGTTGAGGAAGACCAGGATCAGGACCAACCAATAGAAAGTCACAGATTTCACTGCTGTACGACAGTTTCTGCGGATGTAACGGTTCCAGCGACGCAGGGTACGACTAAGCAAACACACACAAAAGTACTTATCACTGTATGCATATATATATATTTTTTACAGTTAAATAAAAAATTCCATTATACACATGTATATATTATTGTGAATTATATGTATGTATATTTACCAAAATATACATATTGTTTTGAATATACATAAAATCCAGAACAATAATCCATGAACCAAGTGATCAAACCTGTTATAAAGGGCATGCACTGCAAAAAATGATTTACATAATCTGTATTTTTGCCCTTTATGCCAGAATAAATTTTCTGTAAAATGCATCATCTTGATGTGATGTATTGTAAATACAGATATTTTTATTCTAGAAAAAATATATAAATATCTTTATTACAAAAAAAATGTACTTGAAAAGCAAAACTGCATAAGTTAAAACTTAAGTTTATTAAGTGAATATTTTCCCCCCAAAAAATGAAAATTTGCTGAAATGTTACTTAACTTCAAGCTATCAAAGATGTAAATGCGTTCGTTTCTTCATTGGAACAGATTTATAATTATTTTGCTTTACATCATGTGCTCACCACTGGAGATATCCGTAATATATTTGTTTGAACTCTCATTCTGACGGCACCCATTAACTGCAGAGGAATTACGGGTCATCAAATGATAGAATGTTACATTCCTCCAAATCTGTTGTGATGAAGAAACCAAGCTCATTTACATCTTGGACGGCCTGAGGATGAATACATTTCTAGCACACTGAAATTTTTAGGTGAACTAATCATTTAAGTTTTTACTGTCCCAATGACAAATTTCTTGTTTTGTTTAAAAGCATGAACTAAATTTAGCTAGATTTATATTTTAAACAAAAAGCAAAGTTTATATATCCAGTTGGCGGATCCTGAACTACTAGTGTTTCCTCACAGTTACTCACCAGCACGGGAGCTTCATAATGCGAGCACTAAAGTCAAAGGACAGTGAAGAAAACAAAACGACAATGAGCTCAAAAACCATCACAACACAAAGCAATTGGCAAAATGATGGCAAAAAGAAAAGATCCAGTTCAGATACTGAATCAAAGACAGCCAAAGAACCCAGAGTAATGAGCTGACTTGTAAAAGCACAAAGAATACAAAGTAAAGAGAACACAATGAGCTGCAACTGAGAAATTAAGAGATGACTCTTCATTATATTTCATAACAACTTTCATTAGTAAGCCAGCTGGACAACACAATGACAAATGTAGTGTGTTGTGCTGTTTGTAATTATAATGGATATGTATGTGTGCGTATATCTTTACCAGCAAGCAGCACAACAATCTGTGTGCTCCTCATCTATGTTTTCAGTGTTGACGGAAGCTGTTTCACTGGCTGGAAGACTTGCTAAAGCGAGTGAAAATAGGAAGAGAGCAAAATATACACAGAGACAGGAAAGGACAGCAAAAAAGAGAGGTATAAAAGAGACAAAGAGAAAGAAAAATGTCGGCCACACATTGACACAGTTTTTCAGAAAAGCAATCTTTTTGAAATAGGGTCAAAGCACTTATTAATATGGGTCCAGCCAAGAGATGTGATTTCTAGCCCCAGATGTGAATTACACAACTAGACAAAGTTGTGGGGGGCTATGTATAAAGTAGTGGTGAAGTGAAGGGGTCATGCGTCTCGTTCTGATTGGTCGTACCATGGGTTTCGTTTGAGTGGCTGAACCAGCCGAATTTCCCCCTCTTCTTATCAGCTAGGTCACGCAAGGTCACACCTGAGGGGAGATTGAAAGATGGAGAGAAAAAGAGTGAGAGACATGGAATAGAACAAAATGAGAAATAGAACAAAAGGGAAAGCAGGTTGGGGAGAAAAATGGCCATGGTTCTGTCTGAAGATGTTTGTAGATGTCTTACATCTTACATTACACAAACGTGTGGCATCGGGGAAATGTTTACCTCAAACGTCAAGAGTGAAATGAGATGTTTAATTTATTAATAGTACTTTATTTAGAGTCCTCAGTTAAAGGTCAAATCTGCCCCTTCTGCAAAAATAATCATTAATCTTTTGGGGGTCCAGGGTAGAGTTATTTATTAATATTTATCTAACACAATAGTATTAATCATTATTTTAATTATATATATATATTTTTTTACATTTTCATTTTCAATTTGTATTTTTATTTTACTTTAAAGTTTCAGTAATTTTGTCATTTGCTTTTGTTATTTTTATTAGTCATTTTTAATTCAGTTTTTAATTAATATTTACATTTTATTTTTTAATTATTTCAGCTTTATTTCTACTAACATTAACTAATGTATTTGTAAGAGGGTGGTTAAAAAACGTTGCAAAGTAAATATTCTACAGATAATAATACGTTTTAAAATGATGCTTACAACTTCTCTCATTATGTGAATGAGTCATCAAAAATTACATAACTGCCATTACATTTTAGTTAGGGGGACCTCAGAAAGGGTTCAACATATTTGGGGCCCTTAGGGTCAGAACATTTAAAAAAAAAATCTGTCTTAATTAATTGTCTCTGTATGGTAAACTAGTATAGGGGAAACAGGTGATCAACAAGTGATATCAAGGACAAAGGGGTCTAGATGATTTAACAGAGGAAGAGATCTCACGTCTGTTCCCATCCTCATCAAACTCATCAATGTCCTCAGCCTGAGTGAGCCAGTCCATATATCCACACAGATCCTCCTCCATCTGCTGTCTCTCACGAAGCTTCTGGAAATCTCCGCGAGCTTTCGCCTTCTCTCTCTCCTTAGAGAATTCTCTACACACAAGTATGGCCTGTTAGACAAGCAAAACAACAGGCACAATACAGAGGCAAACACACACCGTGGACCTTCACATGGAGAGATAAGCAGCACGAGGCAGAACTTTGGAGAATCCTCCAGTCTACAGGAAATCAAACTGCTACTATCAGCAAGTGAGGATTGTAAAACATCTGATATCTGCTCATCTACAGCTGTCCTCTGTTACTCACACAGACATGCAACAAGTTAGAATGCACAGGTTTTAATGTCATGAAATGACAAAATCTTAGCTCATAAATGTTAATTGGGTTATGAACTAAATGTTTAAATACTTAATTTGTCATGTGATGTATCTATCATGGTATTTATGCTTTCAAAGTCGAAACTGAAACACAAACAATAACATTAAGATAACAAAAGTGGTAGAGTGGTAAATACAGCTCATACTG
Organism: Carassius auratus; assembly: GCF_003368295.1. NCBI lineage: Eukaryota > Metazoa > Chordata > Actinopteri > Cypriniformes > Cyprinidae > Carassius > Carassius auratus. Next base: position 390,909 of record NW_020525031.1, on the reverse strand, counting down.
TACTTGCCCACAAACACATCTATCCTATAAACTCACCCGCTCAACACACCCAACACAAGGTTGAGAACAAAGAAGGATCCAAAGATGACCAGACTGACAAAGTAAACCCACGGCAGCTCAAAACCAATTGCATCATTCATCTACAGAGATGAACACACAGGCAAAGGCAACTGTATCAGTGTTGCACACAATCACTTCCTTAAAAGAGAATTATGGCCCATTACAGTCAATCTGAAGACACAGCTTACGTAGTTACCCAGTACAAGACGTCTGTCCATCCCTCCATTGTGATGCACTGGAACACTGTTAACATGGCGAAGAAGAAGTTATCAAAGTTAGTGATCCCGCCGTTTGGTCCGTCCCACTTTCCCCTGCATTCTGAGCCATTGACAGTACACTGGCGACCGTGACCCACATACGCACATGGGACTGGATCATCGTCTGCATAATTATCTGAGACAGACAAGAGAGAGACAGAAGGAGTAAGACAGAGAGTGACAGGAAATCCACATAAATATTTTATGAGAGTATGTGTGGTTACTTGTGCCTATAAAATAACAGGTGCGATGCATTCGTCCGATGAAGAGCTCCAGTCCAATGATAGCGTAGATGATGATGACAAAGAGGACAAGAAGAGAAATGTGCAACAGGGGAACCATTGCCTTCATGATGGAGTTTAACACAATCTGCAGGCCTGCACACACACAGAGCATAGAAATGATCATAATGGTCCACAATCTGTTATCCAAAATATTATATTAAAAAACATTGCACTTTTGAATAAGAAGAAACATTCTCATGCTCACTGTTTCTGTCCATTATATGTTTAGTATTTTATTATTTTTGCAAATAATTTATTTTAAAATAGACAGCATTTCATTAAGACATGTTTATTTATTTTAGGCCAATTGTTCTATTACTAACATGGCATATATGTTCAAAAGTCAGGGGTTGGTAAGATTAACCAGACTGCATTCATTTAATAAAAAATACAGTAATATTCTGAAATATTAATGCAATTTGAAATATTTGCCTATTTCAATATTTTTTTTAATCATGTCATGGTAATGCTGATTTTCCGATTAACTGATCTTCAGTGTAATATGATCCTTCAGAAATCATGGTAACATTCTGATTTATTAAAAATACTGAAAATATTTTGATGAATAAAAGGTCCAAAAGAAGATTTTGAAAACAAAATATTTTTGTAACAATGTAAAAGTTGCTGTTGCACTTTTGAGCAATTTAATGAAGTCTTGCTGAATCAAAACATTTATTTCTCTTTAAAACATTTTACTGACTCCAAACATCAACAAAAACATTTTATTTGAAAATAATGTTAAAAATGACAAAATGTGTGTGACATGTCATTCGATTATCACCATGAAGAATCTTTTTCAACTCATCTTTGTTATCGTCAAAATAAAATAAAAATAAATCTGTCAAAAAATTTTCAAACATTTTATATAAATGACTGACTGACTTTGTGGTTGATAGATTAATTGACTGGCACCATGATCAATTTACCTTGATCAAGACAATAACAGCCAGAACCATAACAGCATTTCAGCTGCACATAGTGAGGCTTTTTTAATGTGTGTTTTCCAGTAAATGTAATGGGTATTTGAACAAGAAGAAGTGTCCTCGTTCAATGTCATTTTGCCTCACTGGGAGAACTGCCAGTATTAACGTGCAGGTGAGCACATGAGGGAGAAATACCATCATTCATGCCAGTAGGCAGGAAAGATCCAGAACCACAGCTTCTAACTGTACTGTAGTGGAATAAGGCAATGGTTTTCATGATCCTGTTTTTTTGACCAGCCAGTTGTACAGTAGCAAATGGAATTGTGTTTTCAGCACCATGGACAGTGCTCTTAGAAATAATCATCTTAATATTGTAAAGACAAGCAATAAATGACAAGAAATTAGTTGGTGAATGATTCAGGAGTGTGTGGCAGTGGGTCTGATTTTGAAATGACTGCAGAACTGCACAGCCTCGGGTTGCAATCATGAGTCAAGCTCAACTACTGAGGATACCGAATGAATATTCAGGCCTAAATTATCATGACGCTAGAGAGGCTGATCTACACCAGCCCCTCTGATTAACTGTTATTAGCTATTAACTGTTCAAAACACTGGTGCATCACACAAGCACATCACTCCATACAAAAACTCCATGACTGTTTTCTCTTAGAATCCATTACTGAATAGTTCATAGCAATGTAAACCAGATTAAACCAGGCATCACATTTTCTAACTTGTTTCATCTTCTTTTTATTACGAACACAAACTCACTGGGCACTCCTGAAACCAGTCTGAGGGGTCGTAAGACTCTGAAGGCTCGGAGAGCTTTGACATCCAGACCTCCTGGTTTCCCTGGCGTGTGGGAAGTAGTTTCACCAGACTTATGGGTAACAGTCTCCAATACCACACTGAACAACCTGCAGAACACAAAACAGCAAAAGCAAATTCACACGAATATGGCTCATTAAATATACATCAAATTCTAAAATGTATTAGTAATATGAAATATTTAATTAAGTTCTTCTGAGCTGTCACTTTAAAATCTGAACTTCAATTATTCGTCAAGATTAAAAAACATTTTTCATATTGATTTTCACAAGTATATTGACATATGTTTAAACTAATAATTAGAGTGTTTGATTATTTGATTAATTTTGCTCTTACTTTCATACATACAAAAACTAAATCTAAAAATATACCAAAATTAGACGGCATGTTACTAGTCATTTTAGCAAATCTGACTAAAATGAATATGAATCGCCAAAAGTGAACTAGGTCATTTTTACTGAATCTATAAAATAGAGTTGAACTAAAGCTACCAAACTAGCTGGTATAGTCTGATTATGATACTAGTTCTTTTTAGGGTGTCAAAAACATACAAAATGACCAGTGTAGCTTGGTTTATTAACAAATTACTATTTTTAGTGAATCAAGTACAATTTGAAAAGACTAACCTGGTCCCGAATTAATGAGTATTTTGAGCCAGTTCTTTTTAGGGCTTCAAAATATACAGCATGACCAGTATAGCCTGATTCCTGAAAGCGTGACTCTAATAAGCTAGTTCTTGCCAGTGAGTAAAAAACATACAAAGTGACCAGAGTAGCCTGATTCCCCAAATGAATGACTCTTACAAGTCAGTTCTTTTCAGTGGTTTAAAAACATACAGAGTGGCTTGCAAAATTCTATTCCCAAATGAATGTAGTTGTGGAAGCTGGCTAGGCAACAATATTTGTGGCAGCTATCCCAGCTATCTTTGTGCTTTCATGCATGCACATGCACGAACAAATACTCTTAGGGTGGCATCAGTATTATAAGCAGGAGTAATATAATGTTTAATGCTGTGTGCTGGGAACAGATCCACCTGCTCATTAGCGGTTCTGTCTGTGAGCTTAATGAAATCTCTAATCAATACTAAAAAAAGCTCTCAAAATTGCACTCAAAAAGACGCTAAATGCCTGGCACAGTCATCTTTCTTTAGATAATTAACCATCACTATGACCAACTGGCCATTAATGACACCAGAACAGCTGTTTAGTCCCATTTTTAGCAGGACAGAAAGAGCTCTGGAGATTGTCACTCTTTAAATACACTCTATGGTGTGCACAGGAAGCAACTGAGTTTAAATAGCAATGAACTATGAAGGAAAGATTCTTGTTTTAGTGGATAGAACTTGTATTTACACACTTCTCACATTTACAAACATTAACCACAGGGCTGTAGAGCATGATGTGGAAAATTAAGGTTAGCGCCTAGTCTCTGTAGGTCAGATTAAGACACAGTGAGGGAGCGAGCGAGCGGGAGAGAGGATTGACAGCCACATCTGACCAGATAATCCGAGGGAGAGAGGTTGAAAAAAGGGAGAAATGAGGGAAACAGGGGGTAAAGAGAACCGCAGGACAAGAGGAGAATTGCTGAATAAGAGAGCTGCTGCTGGCCATTACACAACCTGAATAAAAATCAGTTCTGAAAATTAATATGCGAGTGAATCATTGGAGAAAAGGCTGTGATGTTATTATGACTCATTTTTAAATGAAAACAACATCAAACAAGGGTGGGATGGACGGCTATAGAGTGGCGAAGATGGTGCCGTACCCTACGATGACGATGACAAAGTCCAGTAAATTCCAGCCGTTGCGGATGTAGGAGCTCGGGTGCATGACGAGGCCGTACGCAAGGATCTTCAGAAACGTCTCGATGGTGAAGATGATCAAAAACACATATTCAACTTGTTCCTAAAGAGACGCAAAGAGAAGAGAAAGGGTCAAACACACTTACAAACAACATACAATTTAAAGGGATGCAGATAACAATAAGATTATTGTCATATTGGCCTATAGTCAGATCAGACTGTAATCAGATTGTAATTTTAAAAATGATTTCAAATGATTATTTGTGCTCATAAGGCTATATATTGATTTTTTTTTTTTTACTTTTTGCCTTCATTAATTTATTTTAAATGAATTAAATGATAAATTAAGTTTTAAAAGTACAAATATTCCATGTAGTCGCTTAATTAATATGGTCACAAACCTGAACAGAAAGTTTGAGGCATACAAATCATACCTTCAAAACAATATTCAAAAGCGGATGTAATAAAAATAAGCATATTAATTGCATATTAATATAATAGGTAAGTGTGTGCCCTGGTATGACCCCATGACCTGTTCACAAGTGAGAGAGACATAGAGGGCCGCTCTTGAGCTGGAGCTGGACTTTAAAACAGGAAATCTGTGAGTATTTCAAAGGATTACTAATCTGTCGTCCTCTACTTTCTCCACCTCTCTCTCGTTTGCTGCTGCTGGCGTACGACAGCAGCCTGTCCACAGTGGTAGCACACTTGATACTACCACCATATAAACATACAAATAGAGAGAAATAGCAAACTAACCACAAAAAAAACCCAACACCATCTGTATAAGACACAAGACAATATCATATGGACAGTAACAACCATACTCATACACACCGCTGTTCTTGATTTGATGTAAAGTGGCATACAACATAAACGTCCCTTTGCTGGACTGTATGTCTCTGTCTGAAGTATGCAGAAGCTTTAAGAAAACCAACAGGAGCAGAACATCCATAACTATTTCTGAAGCTCTCAACTGCATATCCCCTTCCTTTAGATGCACAGATAGACCATGGAAATTAATGGCTGATGAATTAATAATTAATGTTTATATAGTATAATTATATATATATATATATATATATATATATATATATATATATATATATATAATGAAACCTTTTTGAATTGTCTTCTTTTTAGAGCTTTTGTCAGCACATATTGGTATGTGCAATTATTTCAATTAATGAATCTAAAAATAATTTAATTATTTCAATGGTTAGTAAAATATACCAAACAATATGGCAGAGCAAAAGACCAACCAGCTCTGTGAGAGAAGAGACTGGCAGCAAACACACACTCATTAAATACATGCCCCCTCTTTTGCACCTGGAATCCAGGATGTGGCTTTAAGCATCAGAACAAAAATGGAGAGCAAGAGCGAGAGTGAGAGAGAGTGAGAGAGATGGGGTGATGGGGGAAGGGTGATGAGAGACATGGGAGGAAGAGTAAGCTGCTTATCAGGACCAAGAGCATTTAGAGCATCCAAACGAACAGGCAGTTCGTACAATCTCCCCTGCCCACCACTCTCTCTCTTTATAACCCCTCCCTGTCTTTTTCTGGGTGTCCTGTTATCCTGCAAAAACCCAAAGAGGAAGGCAGTGGAGCTGAATTTGGCTTCTTTAAAATACTGAACTAAAGATTAAACTTACGTCATGCATTATTCTGTATTCCGATTTCAATGTTAACTTTTTTCTTCTGTGGGCATTATTGGCACTGTTAACTGTTATTAAAGGGACAGTGTGGTCTAGTAGCCACTGCAGGTAAGGAAGGACCTCTGGTTGATGAGAACTAACAGGTGATTGCACTTACATGTGAGCCGTTGGACAGGTGAAAAGGAGCAGAGAAGGGCATTTGGGCAGTGAACTTGCATGGGAGCTGCGCTAAGGGGGTGTCTTGTATGCTGAAATTTGAGTTGAGGCTGAAAAGCTCTCATGCTATATTTTTGTTACTCGCACCGTGGAGCCGCTTCCTGAACTGTCTCCTTCATTCCCGCCACTTCAAGTTTAAGCTTTCCCACAGACAGTTCACATGAATAAGAAAATGATGTTGCCCTCGTGAGTCATTTAAAAACTATATGATTTTCTTTCTTCTGTGGAACATAAAAGGAGATATTTTGAAAAATATTAAATTTTTTGTCTATACAAACGAAGTTAATCGTATGGACACATTCTTCCAAATGTCTGTCTTTCGTGGAACAAAATAATGTATTAAAGTGAGCAAAAAACAAAAAAAAAACATTTTGGGGTGATCTATCACTTTAAAATCACTTTAAACACACTTTCCCCCTTTAATTTTAATATTTAATTTAAGTCGTCCACTAACAATGTCCAACAGTGAACATACAATAAATATTTCACCAAAAAAGAATTTTTACCTTTTTTGAAGGGTTGTGTGACACTGAAAATTTGAGCAATAGATGCTGAAAATTCACAGTAATAAATTACTTTTTAAAACAGAAACTGCTAATAGCAAAAATATTTCACAACATTGCCATTTTTACTTTGTTTTTAATCAAATAAATGCAGCTTTGATAAGTATAAGAAACTTCTTTCAAAAACATGAAAAATTATTGTAATCAATCCAAACTTTGACCTTTTGTGTGTGTTTGCATGTAACAATGAAACAAACAAATTAAATATAACAATTGCAATTGAAAGAAAGGCTATGAACTTCATATCACGACAGTGAATTCCCAGTGAAAAGCACTGTGACTGTGGGAATCCCCATAAGATATTGCACTTGAATAATTTAGTTATGTATGTTTAGTTAAAACAGAAGGATTAATGAGTATGTATTTCATTTATTTATTACATTTTTAGAATTAAATATGTTTTAGCTCTATTTATTTATTTATTATGATGTTTTATCATAAAAATGAAGTCACCATTAGGGCCATTTGTGTTCCCTTTGCTAAAATTTCTGATTTTTTTTTTCTTCTTCAAACAAAATGTATCTAAAAAGGCTGACACAAAGGCTAACTCAGAAAGACATTTATTCAGCCCCAAGGCCATACATTTACTTTAAACATCTCCACAATATTATTTTACTTCCTAGAAAGCACTGGTGTTTTTCACTTGAAATGTAAATCTAATGTGTATGCAATTCAGCAAGTGAATTTTACAGCCCCACAAAAACAGCTGACTCTGGAAGAATACACTGTCACTCGTTCATTAGTTCATGCTAATGAAACGAATGCTGTGATCTCTCATCTGGGTTGCACATTACGCCCTGTTGCCACTGCATTGTCACTTCTCTTACATTTAAATGCAAATTCTTCTATAAAAAGAAAGCGATGCTCTGATGGGACAGACATGAGGCAATGCCTGAGGGGGTCGTGTCCAAGGTCCTGATCGCATACGACTCGATTGGTCTCCTCTCTCTCATTTCCTTTCTTTCTCTTCCTGTTTCTCTCACATAAGCCTTAGGGAAGATCCCCTCCACTACAGAACTTCACAACACATCGAGCATTTCGCTACGAATGGGGCGCAGTCACACGTGCCTGTTCACTCGAGATGACAACGGGACAACTCTGAGGCTCTCATGGCTGATTTGGCAATGTCCAGTGAAAGTGCTACTGTGCCGAGATGTGGAGAAAGGATTTATGGACTTAAACGAAAGGTGTTTCATTTGGTCCGACCCCTACTGAGAAACAATAGCTAGGGGTGCTTCTCTTTCATTTAGGATTTCTCTCTCATCTCAGTGACCTTTGCATGGCGAGGTTAGGCTGCAGTGCGCACAAGCTCATGCAGACTCATATTGTTGCATGCCTCACTGCAGCCGTAGAGAAAAAAAGGCATTTTGTTTCCTCGATGCCACTATGAGCAAATTAAATCCTTGTAGTCTCAGATACAGGTGCCAACATCATAGAAACACAGGGACGCTGGTGTAGGGAGATTTAAATAAAAAATTAAGCCAAAAAGTATGTCACCACTTATTCATCCTCATGCCAAAAATGTATTTTTTTGCCCATACAATGAAACTCATAGAAGACAAATGTTCAAAATGTCTTCTTTTGTGTTTGACAGAAGAAATAAAGTCATACAGGTTTGGAACGCCAATAGGGTGAGTAAACTATGACAGAATTGTAATTTTTGGGGGGTGAACTGTCCCTTTAAGAATGGCTGCTGAGTGGATCAAATGTGACGCTCTCTGATGGGATACAAAGAGAGGCTGTGCGATGAGGAGGATTACAGAGTAATACCACATCATCAAACAGCAAAAAAAAGAAGGATTTTCACCTCAAAATGGAACCTGATTTTCAAATTGTTATATTTAAAGTACAAACCTTCCAGAAATTTCTGACTCTGGGACAGCAGTAAGACGCAAAATAGAGTGGCTGAAGTGAGTCACATGACAAAAGTCTAATGCTTGAGGCCAATGCCCCTTTGTGTGTGTGTGTGTGAGACTGACCCCAAACTTTTGAATGGTAGTACATTCTAAATAAAATATAAAATACAATACATTCACATTTTGATTTCTCATGTCTTTCTTTGAAATCACTTCCAATTATTTGAAACTCATCTTTACTATTTAATCTTTTACCCCACTCTACACTCTAAAGAAAAATAGTTCTAAACAGCACCAGAAAAGCTTGTAACAATATCAGAACCCTTTTTGTTCCTAAATAGAACCCTTTTAGGGTTCCATAATGAACCATGCTTTGAAAGTACTATATAGAAGCTTAATGGTGTTTATAAATAACCTTTTCAATTATGGTTTATTTTCATGAATATAATTGTATTTATATAATTAGTATTATTAATATTATGAGTATATATTATTTATTACTTTAGTTTTTTACCTCTATCTGCCTCGTCATATAATATCTTAGAGCATTTATTAGGGTTTTCATAAAAACAACAGCATGTTGTGTCAATTAGGTACTTTAATTTTATTTAATGACGTCAAATTGTAGCAAAAATGACAGTGATCTAACAACCGTTATTAGAAGAATACATTAATAAATGACAATTGACACTGAACAAAAATAAATATTTAAATAAGTAAAACAAATCTAGGAACAGAAAGTAGTTTACTTAAGATGAGGTTACAGTAAAATACTGTATTTTCACAGTCCTCTATGATGTCTGTAAGTCCATCATGTGTATTTTGGTGTGACTGAGTGACCGTTTCTCTCTGCAGATGATGAGGTTACAGGATGTGATATCACCTGAAATACACAATTGAGTTTAGAGTTAAAATGAGCCTCCTTCCAGTTGTTTATGTAAAATATGTTTATGGGGGTCAAAAATAGTATGTGAGCACTTCACAATATTATTTTTATGGATAAACCCCTTCATAGTCATGTACAGTATGATGCCTTTAAGTCCATCATATTTGGTGTGATTGAGTGCCAGTTTTAGTGGCAGTTGAGTGTCAGGTTGTGGGATATGATGCATCTGAAATACACAATTGAGTTTAGTTGTCCATTCGTTCATGTAAAAACAATTATGTCTATGAAGGCCAAAAGCAAAAATGGGCAGAATGCGAGATCTTTACAGTGTTAAAATCAAAAAAGTGATATAAACTCATGGGATAGCTTTAATATTTTTGTGACTGGGTATGTTTATGCATAAACCCAAGTAATAATTAAATTACATTTACATTTAATCATTTATTCAATCACCAAAGCAACTTACAAACGTGGGTAATAGAAGCAACCAAAATGACAAAAGAGTGACAATATATAAGTGTTCTGACAAGTCCCGGTTAATCTAACGAAGTAGGCTTCTTAATTATTTCTTTATTTAATTTTTTATAATAAATAAAGATAATAAAAGTAGATTATAAAATAGACAGAGCTAGTGTTCGAGGGTCAAGTTCTTATTTGTTTTTTATAATAATTAAAAAGAAAACAAGTAGTAGAATAGAAATAGAATTAATAGTTAGTGTTAAATTAAAGAAAAAATAAATTGTAGCAATATGTATTATAAATTCAATGTCTCTGTTACTTACTTAGTGGAGAAAAGAAGTATCCTCAATGTAACAGACCTGCTCAAACCTGCATGTGACCAAAAAACTAAAAAGAGAAAAGAACATGTTTGCTTGGAAACCAGTTACAATTTTAAAGTTAAATTTGTATTTTGATTAAAGAATGAAATGATTTACCTGTTAAGAGTGTGTTAGCAGTCTGTGTCGTTAGATGGCTGAGCTCCAGAAAATCAGCAATGAGGAGCTTTGACAGTTAGAATGCAGATTTCAAAAACAAAAAGATGGGAATAAAGAACCCTAAAATCTAACACAAGGAACCATTTCAGCGTAAAAGGGTTCTTCAGGATGCTATGATTCTAAATAGAATCGTTACTACACGCAAATAACTTTTAAAGAACCATCTTTTTTTTAAATAAAGGAACTTACCGTTAATGTTTGTACCTAAACCTAGAAGCTAGTTGTCCATGAATGTTCTTCAATCCCTTTTCAGTTCCAATTTCAAAGTCTCAAGAGAAAGAGAGAAAGAGCAATACTTACTAGGTCATGGTTGGTGGCGTTCGAGTCATCTTCAGGAAAAGGCTTGGAGACCCCCAAAGCAACACAGTTAGCAAAGATGGCCAGGAGAATAAAGATATCAAATGGTCTGGAGTCACAAGTTAAGGTAAACATGATCTTAATAGAGTGCCATTACATTCAACAGATATTATTTAGCAAGTTAGTAGTTGTTTTTACAACAGATAGTGGTAAACATTTTGAAAGCTTGACGTTTATCACTATTAGCTTTGTTTTCTTTCAGTGACTAATTGCAATGGATACTTCCACTCCACAAGGTGAAGGGCGGCCCTGCGGATGGGGTTGTTCAATTTAAGGCAGAAAAGAGCTCTGGGGGCACGTTGGACTTGGTTGGAGCCCTGGATCTGCTTCTTTACATGCTGACTCTTCTTCTTCTGTGTTCCAGTAGAGCTGGTGGTGGAGTTGAGCGTTTCCGTACGGTTCATCTTTGGCTGTTCATTTTCCACCCACTCGTCTTTCTCTTCCTCGTCGCCCTCATCGCCCTCTCCTCCTTCACCTCCCTCCTCTTCCTCCTCTTCCGCTTCACCACCACCCTCCTCTTCCTCGTTGGAGTACCCATTCCCTAAAGAGAGAGGTTTAGTCACTTAATAAAGGGTCATATGCCTGGATGACACAGCAAACAACCAGTCTCTGAACTGAAAGTAACTAATGCATTGCCAATAAGTAACAAGGATACATTAAATTGATCAAAAATACTAAAAGTTTCCGTTTCTATCAAATGGTGAACTTTTAAACTTTCTATTAATCAAAGAACCCTTAAAAAAATCGTGTCACGTTTTTAAACAAACATCACAGTTTTCACAAAAAATATTAAGTAGCACAACTGTTTCAACATTGATTATGTTTATTAAGCAACATATTGGAATAATTTCTGAAGAATCATGTTACAGTGAAGAAGAACTCCATTTTAACATATATTTAAATATAAACAGTTATTTTAAATTGTACTATATCACTGTTTTAGTGTATTTTTGATCAAATTGTATTTTTTTAACTAATAAGAACCAATAAAAAAATACATATAGCATTTCATATAAAGGTGAAACCCCAGAAAATATCCTGTTGCCTGCTTTGTCCTGAGATGTGATAAACATCAGATGAGAAAAGCTTTTCTTCAATGTTAATCAGATTATTCTTTTATTTATTAATTTATTTTTTGGTCATATCCAAAATCCTGCTCCACATTACATCAGTCCTGATTGGCTAGGAATGTGTTACAATTTTTCTTCATGTGTCGACAGAAATCACTGATTATTTTTCACCAAAGCTTAACAATAAGTATTTTTCCACTTACTTCTACTCCTGTTCAAATTTCTACTTGTTTATTTGCCCTAAAACAACAATAAAAAGTATCCCTTTGAATGCTTTGTATTTAAATGTTTAATTTATATTTAAATTAATAATTTGAAATGTATAATCTTAAATATATAATATAATATTTGTATTATTTAATTTACAATTAAAAAAAACTATTATTATACATTTTTTATACATGTAATTTTTCATCAAATCTTAAGATATAGAACCAGCCCAACGGGGCAAGTTACAATTCGGTCAACAGTTTGGTCAGATGCCCCGAAACTCTCCCCAGACTGCCCCAGGCCAGTCTCATCCTTATTGTTGAGCCATGGGTCTAACTCACAGCATTAACTATATGAAACTCGAATGACTCCGGTCATATTAAAGACGGTGAGGGAGATAAAGAAGACAAAGCTTTCTAATCTGCCACAGTCTCTGATGAAAAAGAGGCCTCTGTACTAGGTGAGGAGGACCACACAGTAACAGCTGTGACCTACTTCCCACTCTGAGAGGGGGTGCAGAGTGGGATTCTGGGCCAGCGGTTTCATATGTGAGTACCTGTGGATTTATGATGTTAGCCTCTAGCACAGCTAGCTGACAGCTAACAGAGAAAGTCATAGACAGGGTAGGGGTAAGAGAGAGATCGTGAGGACACTGTGAGACTGAAGGGAAACCTATTAGCCAGAGATAACAGCAATCAGTACGTTCACTGAACATTTCAAAAGGGCAGGCAGGAGAGAGAAATAAACTCCTGTGTGAGGTTTGTAAAGTGAGATGACTGCTGCACTGCGCTGATAAGGACACGCTCTAAATGGAAATTGAGGGGCCAATTTAGCACGTCATTAAAAGAAGGTATTATGAAAAATGAGTTTTTGTTTTGACTGCAGCTCTGTGTAACCCTCACTGGGATGCCTTACACAAGCCAAAAGGCCCTTTTTTTACTTTAAAGACAGATTTGTTGAGTTTTCAATCATGGCATTATTTTTGCTGTGTGTCCATATTTTCACACAGGGTTGAGTTTGAAATTTAAAGTTACGAAATTTACATAAACAAGCTTTATCAGTGTCTATTTCTGAACATACTGGATAAAAAAACTGACCTCAAAAGCAGGAACTGTTCATTTAATTTTCAAAAATCATTATTACCTTGCAGTATGGCATTATTTTTTTCAGTTGACGGCTAAAACACCAATTTAAGTGCTCTGCATATTGATATATTACATAGGATAATGCTTTTGTATATTATCTATATTTTATTTATTTTAATGAAATGACCTAAAGGATGTAGAAATGTGCAAAGAGACATATACAACAATTCTCATGTGCATGCTTGTTTCTAAAGCAGAAGGATTTGGTTCTTGTTCTAGGTAGGCAATAAAGATTAGACGACCATTTAATCAAACTTACTAAGAGCAGAATATACATTTGCTGTCTCCAGAGGCCCTGCATTACACTCTACTACGTGAATTAACCTGCAGCGCTGGGGTTACTTGCTATGATGGAAGTCAAATTATATCTGTAATTGTGGGTTGCCTGCAATCAGAAATTCATCATAAAGCGCATGTGCAGGCTGTGCTCTCAAAATGACCCTGTGGCGGTGAAACATCTGGTGCTGCAAACACGAAATCTAAATTGAAAAAATAAATTCATAGTTCGATCTCTACAGAGCTAATGGTTCAAAACCTTCATCTTTCATTATAATTAACATGTATAACATTTTGTGTTGCTGTAATTAGTACAACTGTCAATTATTCTGACAGATGAGGTGTAGTTTCCCTACTTCAACTATTATTTCACATGGTTAAAATAGTTAAAGTGTTCATTTTAACAAGTAGTAAATAGTGTAAAACAGTAAAAACCTGTTTATAGGATAAACTACCTCTCTCTCTCTCTCTCTCTCTCTCTGTGTGTGTGTGTGTGTAGCTATATATATATATATATATATATATATATATATATATATATATATATATATATATATAATGATTATATGAATTGAGTGATAAAATAAAACTTACTTTTTCCGTTCTCCTCATACATGTCGGAGATTGTCACTTATACGTATAATGATTTATATATGCAGAACCTGATTTTACCAAGTGAGACATGTTCCTGAGACAACATCTTTGTTGACCCTGGAACAACATTGTGATTAACCAATCAGATTTGAAGAACAAGTTTATAGATTTTGTGAAGTTTACGCTCACAATCACTGTTAGGTGCTTGTACATCAGTGTCATTCATCTATCATTTCCTCTGGTTTTAAGGATCACTCATGGTTAAGTTTAGGTTTAGGTGTAGGTATATGGTCAAGACTACATTTTTTGCGTAAAATGTTGTTCCAGGGTCAACAAAATATGTTGACCTAGGAACACATCTAACTCAGCAATATCAGGACGTGCATTTATATATATATATATATATATATATATATATATATATATATATATATATATATATATATATATATATATATATATATATATATATATATATATATATATATATATATATATATATATAATGATTATATGAATTAAGTAATAAAATAAAACTTACTTTTTCGGTTCTCCTCATACATGTCGGAGATTGTCACTTTGACCTCATTGGAGCAGAACGCATGATCCTCACGTTTGTTTCTTCACTCACATTTTTGAGACATATTTCCAAAATGAGCTTTTTCTTTGAAAGCAGCAAGTTTTCCAGTTGTTCAGTCCTGGACTTGTATCCAAAATTGCGTTCAGCCTCCTCCTAAATGATTTTCATTCTGAATCAATGGAGTTGTATTAAGATGGTTTGAAAACAACAGAAGCGTCTATTTATTTTCCGTTTTCTAAAAATTAACTTTGAGCACGTTAGGGACAAAAAATAAAAATTATAGACGTTAATAAATAAAGCGCATCCTCTGTTCTCCATCTATCTCCGCATTTAAGCCATCAATTCAGGATTAAAGACAAATGACTCGTTTAAAGGGACATGCAGCCTAGAAACTTATTAAAGGGAGGGATATTGGGCAAACGATTTTATGGAGCGTCGACAGAAAATGTGGGCGAGTCTTTTCTCATTTTCGAACGCAACGGATGTTTACACACACTGCTCACACACACACTCGCGGCTGCATGTAGGATAGCTATGCGAGCATGGCATTCCATTTATATTTAAATTTAAAGGTTCCGGATAACAAGGAGAAGGTATCTGGGGAGGAAAAAAATCCCTAAAATTTTTTTGGGCTGTCCATTCCAGATAATTGACTAAAATAAACAGTAAAATATGTACAGTACTTTTAGCTGTTTCCAAATTGGGGAAAAAAAAAATTCCTATCTGTACAATACATGTCATGAAATTAAGCAGTAATATTGTCATCATCATAAAAACCTGCAATGTACATTAATGATAACTAAAATAAGCAAAAAATTGAAAAATAAAAAAAGTTAAAATTCTAACAAATGTGATTTCTGGAACAGCATGCCTTATTAGACCTGTACAAAGATCTAGCATCATCTGTGGGAACAGAAATCAGCTTATCAAGCACAGTTATCCCTGGGGAAGAGGTTACCTGCACTTGTCGTACATTAAAATCAGCTTGAAGCTATTGTCTGCAAATGAATTCCTCCTGACATTCCCATGACTTTACTCTAAGTCTAAGTCGCTGTAATCTCCGCGCGCATGTCCTGCTTCAAAGATGTTTGATTCAAGGCAAGTTCAGGCACCTTTAAAAAAATAATATGAATGTTAATATGAACAAAAAATGCTGGGCTATCTTCAAAAAGCAAATAGTTTTTAATATTTTCCATCTTATGATGGTCTAAATAGACAGTGCTATCAGTTATTCACCATTCAGCACTGAGAGACACTTGTCACCCAGAGGGATACAGTACACTAACTGCAGAGTCAGTCTTTGTAACAGTGAGTAACAGCGGGTTAAGTGCACCAATGCCCCCCTTTGAACACACCATGATGTCCTTTTTGCTTCACTACTATTGATGTCCAAGTGCAAATTATCTTATTTTCTCAAGTCTTATGCCTATTCAGCTGTCAAGGTCACTCTTTCATAAACACTAACAAAACACATCTGAAAATAGTAAGAGGAAAAGTGTGAGAAAGTGTCTTGATTTTTTTTCATAATTTTTGGAATGATCTTAGCCTACTAATATATACTTACTGTACTATATAGAAACGGACAGAGGGATAAAATAGTCTACTGTAGACTGCTATGCACTACTGTAGTGAAGTAATTAAACAAATGCTTGTTAAAATGGACACATAAAAATGGACAGTTATTGCCCTCTAGTGGTTACACTCTCAGCTCTCAGTAGGATGACATCATAAAATATGTTAATAAAACAAAGTGCATGTGGATTTTGAAAGATTACCTCATAATCTGATAAAACGTCTAATGCATTTTACATAAATAAATAATTGTCTTGAACTGTTTAAATTCAAAGATTCTCATAAATGCCTAACATGTATTCAGCTTTAACTAATATGCATTCAGCTTTCACAAAATATTCCCTTAAATCACCGTTTTAATCATGTTTAGACCTTTCCTCATTTTTATTCTCATATGATATAATATAACATTTAATAACACAAGAAAATGATAAGTCTTTATTTACCTCATAGATATCTCTCATTGGAAACCCTTCTTCACATGATCTCGCCTCTTTATCTGCTATCATGTTCTGAAGAGATTAATTACTTTGATTTATCTCACTGTCTTCACTCAGCCTCTCTCTCTCTTGCTTTCTCTTTTTTATTTCTCCTTCAGTTTCTCTTTCTCTCTTCAGAGAGTGCCATGTTGTGCTCTGTTAGATTAAAGCTAGCTCAGATGAGATGAATGCATGTGACATTGGTATAAAAGCAAAGGGGTTTGGTTTTGCATTGCAATGTCAGTGATTTCACCTGCTGATTTTAACGTTAGATTTGCTGACCTATTCTTGAGAATTGCAGCTCAAATATTGAGCCCATATATTACAGTATAGTATTAAAGTGAGTATAGAAAAGAATCATCCCCTTTGAAATAATCACATTTTGTGCTTTGCAGCCAGAAATTAAGATTGACACCGTTTTTGTTTTATCCAGTTGTATTTACTCAGTGCAACTTATAACATCGAAATTAAAGATATAACACCAACATATCAAAAAAAAAAAAAAAAAAAAAAAAAAAGGAAAAAGGATGACCCCCCTCCTAAATGACTCAATCAGGTGTATGTTATCACCTTCTCAGTGGCACACAAAACCATTTGACTTTCAGCTGTGATGAGCTGTGGTCATTTTGATTAGCTCAGCATGAAAAGAGCTCTCCTGGAGCATTTCAGTTTTTGGTAGAGCAACTGAAGCAAACATTCAACTATGGGTGGCAAGGCACTGTCAAAAGATCTCCGGGATAAAGTTCTGGAAAGGCACAAGTCAGGAGATGGATAGAAAAAAAAATTAAATGGCTTTATCAATGTAAGCACAGTGAAGTCTATTATTAAGAAGTGGAAGGTACAGTATTTGGTATGACCCTCCCTGGATCAGGCCGTCACTCCAAACTGGATGAAAGAGCCAAGAGAAAACTGATCAGTGAGTCAACCAAGAGACATATAGCAACTCTGAACCAGTTGCAGGAATGTATGACAAAGAGTGGTCATTGTGTGCATGTGACAACAATATCACAAATTCTCCAGAAATGTGGCTTGTATGGGAGGGTTGCAAGAAAACATTTACTTTGTAATTTGTGAGAAGCAATAAAGTTGCTGGTTTACAAGGTTTTTTGATTGAATCCAATAAGGGTCAGTTTGACCTGGAACATAACTGGGTTGTATATTCAGATACTGACTCTAACACAAGTGCTAGTAGCGTGAAAGTATAATCAACTATGGGCTTAATTGTGTGCTTAAATCTGAGTGATGTGTTGTTGATGAGTATGTTAGTGCGATTTTATTTGTTCCTATGTACAGTCTACTGTATACTCAGAGGTGCACTGGAATTGCAGTAAGCAGGCACTCCTGTACTAAAACTGAGTCATATAGTCAGCACTTTCTTACTCCATTGACTTTAACGACCAGTCAAGCACATACACGCTTCCACACAACTGTGGCATAGCAACAGGCGTTCCATCATCCCATCTGAATGTTTTGTTAAATAATCTATCCAAAGATGATGTCTTGCTTGGGGAGGGTGGTGCTAACGAGTTGCATGCGCTACTGGCACTGTTTCCAAGATACCAACACAGTTTCCTTGGTAACCAAAGATAGCACATGGATAAAGTGTGCGCGGTAGTTAATGACGCTTACGACACTTCGTCCTTTTTTCATCCAAAACAGTTGTGTAATAATGGCGGGCGAATCTTTAAGAACAACAATACTGTTTATGCCGTGTTTTGCAACACACGTCTGTCTATCTTGGTACTGGAACAGAGCTGAGATCGTCTTTGCGCCGACGTCATAGCGAACTGTAAAAAGTGAACGTATTCCGCTGATGTCAGCTGAAACAGACCCATTCAATCAACGAGAGGCTGCTGCAGCGAGCAGACCACCAAGAGTGTCACCCACCTACAGGCTCATCGACGTAATGTGAATGCCACCGTTCGTCACAAATCAACACTTTTATAAATGCGTATAAACGCTTTTTATTAATGCATAGAGTAAGGAAATGGGCAGTTTAGGCCAGACTAAAATTCCATGGACATTGTTTAAAGGCTTTTTTGCATTTTTTTAAAAAAATCAGAACATAGTCTTAACTGTAAAAATGAAAGAGAGAGAGAGAGAGAGAGAGAGAGTAAAAAATTATAAACCTATTCATTGATAAACTGAATAGCTTGTATCCTACATTGTAATTTATTTTTAAAAAATTAATATTTTTTTAAGTAATAGCTACTTTTTAATTATCTACTGGCATTCCTAGAATTGTCTGTTTTTTTTATTCTTATGTTTAAAAAAGGCTTTTCTTATTTTTGTTATTAAATAACTTTTGTAATGTTTAAGATATTTAGTTAGCCTAATGTAAATAGCATACGTTGCCGCTTTTTGACAAAAAATAAAATCAGAAATACATGACTGCATAGCCTTGCTACCTTAAACTAGCCAAACATGAGGTTAAAAATAGCCTATACGTTTTCTTGTTTTAAAAATGACTGTGTGGCCAAGAATGAAAATGCACAAATAGTGTTTTTATTTAAATTCATTCGTCCGTGAATTAATTTGCACTTGTTGACATCTCAGATGAGCGATTTTCATAGTGTCACCAAAATAAATATATTTTATAGGGTATCCCATACTTTCTTCGTGTCTTTGATCAGAACGTTCGGATGCTTAATGAGAGGCGTGTAGTCCTATTCATTATCTATTCAAATACATCTTCTTGATTGAAGTACAGTATTTGGGTAAGGAGTCACGGCGCGTTCATGTGTTCTTACTGTCGCGCGGCGCTGTCCAATCAACCTCCACCGATAGGCGGTCCGATCCGTCCCTGTTTCACAGTTTCCTCCACGTCCCTGCCTTCTCCTCCTCCTCTCTGCTTGGCTGGCTTATCATCGCTTCCTTATTGCCAAACCTGCAAAGAAAGAGCTGTACTAAATGCAGCGTAATTTTGACCCATGTTCAATTAGCTGAGCGGCCCTAAGGGCACGAGGCTTCTGCGCGGGACTGTAATGCTACACTGTCCTCCCTCTCCGACCAGTTCATCCTCAGCAGCGAAGAGCTATGGACCTGAAACCGTAGTGCTCTTCCAACACAGCATATCTGCAGTCACCTGCGACTCCAATAGGCAATCAATATTGATAGATAAATTGTAAAGGATTACAGCCATAAGGCAAGACGTCGCGGGGGGAGGCTGGAATTATGAAGGTATGTCACAGACCATCGCATTGCTTGGCTGACCATCCGATACTACTGCCATATGCTTTTATCCATTAATTTCTGTACCGCGCGAATTCCATTATGTCCTTAGTGGTGACTGATGCCAGGAGAGCCACTTTGCCTCTGCAGCATCTAACGCCGCGCGGGCTCTTGTCAGCTGCTTTGTTTGTCAACTATCTCTACCACATGTTCTACCACGATTCATTTCGAGTCGGCATGTGCTGCTCGTTTCTATCTTTAGTAAAATATTTTCGCGTGAAAGCGCCTTTCAGACAACAATAGCAGTACATTAGCGCGAGCGCGTGAGTGAACTGTTGGTCCACGTAGTAAAACAGCGGCCCTCGAGCACTCCTGTTTGGAGACAACGTAAACCTGTCAGGTTTAAATGAATATGCGTGTTTATCTGTATGTGTGTGTGAGACAAATAAAGTGTAGAGTGTGTAATGGGAGAGCGAGCAGGTGCTGAGAAAATGTGCCAGACGAGTCGCGAGTCTCCGTGCTGTGGGTTTGCACTGATGTGAGATGAGATGTGGGATTCATAGTCCACTCTGCTGGTAAATAATGACCATTGCAGTCATTGGCTAGCAGCATACAGCCCCACTCGACACTAGTATAACCCTCCACAGCGTTTATGGCCACACTTATATGCATATCAGTGTGTTTTACTCAGGCTTTTTATGAGGATTGGTAGTTACATGTGTTTTTCCGCTGAGTATCTTTGAGGGAATTTGGCAGGGCATGTGTCATTCAGCAAACAATCCATTGTTAAACAGAATTAGAATAAGATTTATTCTACACACACACACACACACACAAAATGGACTTGAAGCTTCCAGTACATAGACAAAAAAAATAGACAAATAATATTTATGTAGACCATAGACAAGATAAAAGAAAATACTTTATATAAAGATACAGTTATGCAA
Source organism: Carassius auratus (assembly GCF_003368295.1). NCBI lineage: Eukaryota > Metazoa > Chordata > Actinopteri > Cypriniformes > Cyprinidae > Carassius > Carassius auratus. The sequence continues at coordinate 370,184 of NW_020525031.1, read as the reverse complement.
GAAAATGTGAATAAGAAAGGAACAGAATATAATTCTAAAATAAAATAAAGTCGCATTACTCTAAAGAAGGTAATCCATGTCTTAGAGGATGATTATAATAAATCTAAAACCATAAAACCATTTTTAAATTAAAATAAAAAAAAATAAAATAAACATTGACTGAAATAAAATATAATAATACTTTATTATTTAATATGTACTACATATTTGATGTTTAAGTGATAACACACACTAAAACAAATAATAATAATAATTTATAATATTAATAAATAATAATAAAATGAAACACAAAACAAAAATTAAAATGGAAAATATGATGAAAAACTATTGTAAATGAAAATATTATTTAAAAAATATAATAATAATTATAATATAACTACATAGCATATACACACAAACACACACCCACACAATTTCAGTGGCGTAATCTGGTTATAAAAGCGGAGGAGTAGTTGAAATTGTTCCATTTGATTTTGGGAATTGTAGTCCTAAACTAATGTGACTTGAATCATGTCAGAATCATGTCTAGAGTGACCTCTTTTAACTGAAGAGGTTTGTTCTGAGTTCCAGATTGTTTGTTTTTATTGTGGAACCTTGACTGCTGATGTGGCGGCAAAACGAACCCCTGGCTCTCAATCGCTCTGGATGCTTTAATGGTTCAGCACATAACAGCAGACTGATGTACAGTACCTGAGGCTCTCTACACAGCAGTGATTCGCATTGTGATGCAGCAGAGAGATTTTAAACATGTTTCCGAGTCATTCAATATTATTGGGTTCTGATTTTTATTTGGCTGTACCTTTTCCATTGGAAATAACTTCTGAAAAAATGTTCTGCCTATGCCAAGCTGATCTTTCTAAAAAAAATCCCGCTTAAACCAGCCTGAACTGTTATGCTGTATTGAGCTGGTTTTAACAGGCCCTGACCAGATGTAAAGTGCTCCAAACCAGTCTGAAACCAGCCAACAGACAAGCCTGGAAGACTAAATAAGATGAGCAAACCAAGAAGGATTTTTTTCCAGAGCAGAGGGTTTCTCTAATTTGGGAGATCAAGTAAATGTTCAGTTCTACAATACATTAAGATCAAGACATCCCATAATCTTTTGCTTAAGGCAGGAAACATGGGGTAGAAATCGAATTTCATTCTTCTCTGATTTTCAGTCTTGTTTCACAGCCTTAACAAATAATTGACATTAAGAGTTGCTGCATTAGATGTAGACAAAATGACAAACAAGCTGCGGATCTCAGCACCCAAATATCCCAGCTCAGTGATATCCACAAAAATCTCTCTTCTTGGTCCAGTGACATCTGGACCTTTAGTTTTCAACTAAACCTGTTCTCGATTTGAGCATGTTCTTCGACTCACCTGAAGATCCAGCAGGATTTATCTTCTTTCCGCACTTCTTCTTTGGTGCCACAGACTCCCTCAGAGTTAATGAGAATATCCGATGTGTGCTGGCTGTGTTACAGTAGGTCTGAAGTCACATTTAAAAAATAAAACGTAAGGGAAGAGTTTTCTACATTCCACTTTCGCTCTGCTGTAGTTTATCCAGCTTATACTTAAAACTTTTAAAACCTGGCTTTGTGTCTACATGTCCAAAATATGAAAAAAAAGTAATAGAATGAAATATTAATACAATGATTAGAATATATTTTAATTAAAATTTGATTTAATCCTTTGATGGCAAAGCTGAATTTTGAGCAGTCATTTCTCCAGTCTTTAGTGCCACATGACCCTTCAAAAAATCATTCAAATATGTTAATTTAATGCTCAAAAACATTTCTTATTGTTATAAATGTTGAAAAATGTTTCTGCTGCTTAGTATTTTTTTTTTTGAATTTTTTTTTTTGATCAAATAAATGCAGCCTAAGCAAACATAAGATAATTTTGACAGGCAGTTAAGTCACTTCGGATGAAAGCATCTGCTCTGCTGAATGAATAATTGTAAAATGTGACCCTGGACCACAATGTTTTTTCGAAATTGAGATTTATACACCATCTGAAAGCTGAATAAATAATCTTTCCATTGATGGTTTGTTAGGATCTGACAATATTTGGCTAAGATGCAACTATTAGAAAATCTGGAATCTGAGTGTGCAAAAAAATCTAAATACTGAGAAAATCACCTTTAAAGTTGTCCAAATGAAGTACTTAGCAATGCATTTTACTAATCAAAAATTAGGTTTTGATATATTTAAAGTAGGAAATTTACAAAATATCTTCATGGAATATGATCTTTACTTAATATCCTAATGATTTTTGGCATAAAAGAAAACCCATACACTGTTTTTTGGCTATTTCTAAAAATATACCCCAGCAACTTAAGTAATTAAAAGGTTTTGTGGTCCATGGTCACAAATAGTCATGTTACATAGTCACCATATCGAAGATTTCTTGATGCTCTTGAACAGTATGAAAAACAAAAACAGGTCTTTTGTTTGGGGTTATAAGTTCTTTATTCATAAGTAGGATTGGGTGGCAGTTTTGGGCACCTTTCCAAAGTACTTAATCAATTATTCTCAACATCTCAGCAGCCCATGAAGACTCAGCATGCATATGTGATGTAGAGGATGCAAGCAGGATTTAATCAGAGATGGAAAGAGCTTTGGATCTTGATAAAATACACAGATGTCATGCAACAGTAAAGAAAAACATGAAACATCATCCCAGAGGGATGCCAGGAACATAGCAAACAAAGTGGTAGACAAGATCCAGATGCACATTTAAAGCTAATTTATATATTAATCATGTATTCTAAATTCTGAGTCTTATTTTACCTGCATGAGAGGTTTTCTGGCAAACTGTACACACTCATTTCACATTCACACTGTACTGTGTGTGTGCTCAAGTGAGGTGCGAACACACAGCGGCAGGTTGGATGGACTTTGATAACGGGCGTCTGAAGTGCTCATGACACTTTTTGCTTTTGGTTTTTAAGGGGACTCGCTCTGCTATTTCTCCACAGCTCCAGGCAGAGACTGTACAACCTGGAGTAATAACTTTCTCTCTCTTTGTGAAGTAATGGAAAAGTGCCAGAATGCTCCTCTCCTCTCCTCCCTGAGTTTACTGCAATGGTGTTGCTGTAACTATGTAACTCTGTTGGTATTGTGACTATTGTCCATTTAAAGACTCCCTTGCTGATGTATATCAGATGATGCTTCAACTAGTGTGTGATCTTTGCACTGCAGGATTGTTATGTGAAACATTGAAGTGTGTTATCAAATTTTCAGATGATTTTTGTTTGTTGTTACTTGTGTTCTAGTGTCTTTCGCTTTTGATTCAATTCAGTATAGACTATATGAGTTGCTATAGGTCTAAGCAGCAGGGACACGCATGCAGAGAAAGAGAAAGAGAAAGAGAAAGAGAAAGAGAAAGAGAAAGAGAAAGAGAAAGAGAAAGAGAAAGAGAAAGAGGGCCTTCTGCAGCCAAACCTGATGAGTAATTTGGCAGATCCTCTGAGATACTGATTCGTTGTGTATTTTTTTTTTTTTTACTTTACCATCTTTAGTGGAAAGCCCAGATGATTTTGCAGGCAAAAACGTGTACATATTTGGTAGTAGATTCGTTGACACCTGAAATAAATCTATGCATTTTTAATGAGCCTGCGTAAATTGTGCTTGTGGATAGAATCACCCCCCACTATGGTTTGACCATCTGTTTGCTTGTTTTGTTTAAATTTGAAGACACGTATCATGTGTTTAGCTTGTGGAATACCATTGGGACTCACATGAATGTGTTAGTGAAGGCCCTTGCCTCTCATTTTGTGCCTGTTAGAAGAGTCTTGGGACATACATTCTCATTATGAATGTTTTTTTTTTATGTTTGATCTTATCCTTTTTGTTATAGTTAAAGTGGGCAATGTCTTCAAAACTACACGTAAAAAGCCACATTCAGTTGTTTTGTTCACTTAATATACAGTGACTCCTGTTCAATTGTTTGGCATTGGTTAGATTTTTTTAAAGTCTCTTAATGCTCATCAAGTAAAAAAAATGCAAACTTGATGAGCATGAGAGACTTGTTTTAAATGAAAGTGTTCAGTATATTTTAAAATGTAATTTATAACTGTGATAGCAGCCATTACTCCCAGTCTTCAGTGTTACACTTTCCTTCAGAAATTCATGGAAACTTTTTGCCGCATGAATAGACAGTTCAAAAGAACAGTATTTATTTTGAAATTGATGCATTTGCTGTCACCTTTTTCACACAAGTTTCACACACACACGTTTTGTTTTTGTGAAAAGTGGGTTCATCCCATAGGTGTAATAGTTTTTATACTGTACAAACTGTATATTCTATGGCCCCACACCAACCCTAACCCTCACAGGAAACTTTGTGCATTTTTACTTCCTCAAAAAAACTATAAGGTTTATAAGCGTTTTGAAAAATGTGGACATGGGTTATGTCCTCATAAGTCACCCTCTGCTTGTAATAACTGTGTCATACCCATGTCATTATACAGAGTTGTGTCCTGATATGTCATAAACACACACACGCACACACACAGAGATACACAGTAAAAGTGTTTGAGGCTGTTCCAAAATTATTCATATTCTATTCATAACCTATTTTGAAAACGTCTCAGGTTACAAATGTAACCATGGTTCCCTGAGAGGGAACGAGACACTGCGTCCTCTGAAGGGACACTATGGGGAACACCTCGTCATGACCCGTGTCTGAAGCATACTTTGAAAAACGCCAATGTGTTGGCCGGCGACAGCCTCTGACGTCGCTACCGGCGCGACTATAAATACGCGCCCGTAGGACCCGTCACTTATCTTCTTCGTGAAGCTTGCGTCCGAAGCATGGCAGGGAGCTAGAGGACGCAGTGTCTCGTTCCCTCTCAGGGAACCATGGTTACATTCGTAACCTGAGATGTTCCCTGTCAAGGGAACTTCGAACTGCGTCCTGTGAAGGGACACTATGGGGAACAGTATACCCACGCCGCCATGCTGAGGGGAGTGCAGGCCAGAATCATGGCAAACACTAAGTACCAACTCTACCATTTCAACGGGAGTCGCCCCTGGGGCGGTTCGACGGCTGTCCATGACATTATCCCTTATGGCCAAAGGCCTAAGCTACATACCCAACTTACCTGAAGGGCCTCGGCCCGGGGTAGAGCTGAAGGCTTGGAATCACGAAAGATTCCTTTAAAGGGATACGGCTAAGAACTTAGCACTGTTTATTACCAAGTCTTGCCTGTCACAAAGGAGGGGCTCTCGTGGCACTCTGATAGAGCAGCTCGTAGATGGAATGGCCCGGGAGCAGAGCAATTGTAGGACGGAACGTACAGATGAAGCCTCGGCCACGCCTGTACCATGGCGTCCAGCCCCAATGGAGCTGGATGAGTCAGAGGAAGCCAGAGGGGATAGTGCGACGCTCTCTTGAGCCGCAAAACCGATCCACCCAGGTCTGGCCAACCTCTCTAACTTTACTTCAACACCTTGGTGCGAAGGCGCCATTCCCCGAGCCTCAGCCCCTGCCTCAGCAGGATGTCTGCTCTCACAGTGCGTCTCAAAACAGTATGTAGTACTGGAGCGCTCTGATGAAAAAACCGAGAATTCAGTCTCCCATGAGAGGAGGACTCCGAGCTCCGAGCAGCATGCTCATAGGCGACCCTTTTAGAAAAGGGGAGCGCTGCTAAACTACCGCGAGAATTGCCCACACAGCCCCCAATGTTGAGGGGCGGTGCTTGAGGTGTATAAAAAAAAGACACTGGAGGGATGAAGACCAAGGAACCCCGGGGCTAATCATCTTAAGAAATGGAACAAAGCGGAGCGCGTAACCCTTACCGTACAGGATTTTAGAAAGTGCGCAGAGCCTTGCGTGCACACTTACCACTTACGTGGATTTGAGACAGTGCGCAAAGTGTTCACGTGCACACTGACCACCATGTGGTTTTGAGAAAGTACACAGGCTTAGCGTGTGTACAGAAAAGTTACCTGACAACCACTGTATGTGGGAGCTCACCTTCAGAGAGACCTGTGAAGCCTACTATCTGATAACCACAATATGTGGGAGTTCACCTACAGAGAGGCCTAGAGAGGCCTACTACCTGTTACCAGATAACCACCTCAGTGGAAGGTAATATGGAACTCGACTCCAGGGAGGCCTGGTGAGGCCTACTACCTGACAACCACAAACCGTGGGAGCTTGTTTTTTAGTGGAAACGCACAGCATGTGGGAGCTAAATCTCCAGGGAGGCCTGGTGAGGCCTACTACCTGACAACCACAGTATGTGGGAGCTCGCCTTCAGAGAGACCTGGTGAAGCCTACTATCTGAAAACCACAATATGCTATTTAGTGGATAGTCATCTTAAGAAAGGGAACGAAGCGGAGCGCGTAACCCTTAACGTACAGGATTTTAGAAAGTGCTCAGAGCCTTGTGTGCACACTTACCACTTACGTGGATTTGAGACAGTGCGCAAAGTGTTCACGTGCACACTGACCACCATGTGGTTTTGAGACAGTACACAGGCTTAGCGTGTGTACAAAAGGTTCCTAAGCATCGCAGGGGCGCTGGATCGCACGGGAGAGGTGAGCTCCAACCCTCAAGCGAGGGGAGCATCACCTGAGGCAGTACATACAGAAGGACTCCGTAACTACCACCTCCCCGGATGCGCCAAGCGGCCAGGCGGCCCCTCAGGGTGACCTGGCCGGATATCCATGATATTCCCTGCAGTGCTATGCCAGTTCTGACGATCAGCCAGGCTCCTCGGGAGGGGTGTGGGAAGAGCAACCGCAGAGCGCTTGCTTCCCGCACGTGGAACTCGCTCCGCGGTGGGTGTCGCCTGGCGAAAGCGTGTGATCGTGGCCAGAGCACAAGGCTGGAACTGAGCACTGTAAAAGGAAACTCACAGAGTCTGTTAGAAGACATAACCACCAGCAACATAACACCCATAAGCAGAAAGGGTTACATACTCACCCACCCTCCTGTACTGGAGTCCCGCTTTACGGGGCGCCCCCTTTTGGTCCGGACCGTCAGTAAGGTGGTCACTATGAAAATAGGACCAACCAAAAACATAACAGGTCCAGGATAGGAGACTGTTATGTGAGAAACTTTCCACCTAACCACGATCAGGTGGAGCGCTGGTGGCTACAGGGGAATTAGGCAGGGGAGAAATGAAACAGAATTTAAAAACATCCAAAAGGAAGTGACAAACTCCTAGGTATCGCTCTGATCCGGACGAGAACGCTGCCCCGTGTGAATCACATCCCTCAGACCCTGCTTACCTCTTCGTGACCCGTGATTCCTCTTGCCCCTGCCCTCATGCGGGGGAGGAGCGCGAGCCGCGACACTAGCCTTCTGCGCCCGTCTTCGATCCTCAGATCGAGATGGGCCAGGACCCCTTTGTTGTTCGGGCTCTGCTGCTGCGTATGATTTACCATTTAAGCGGGATGTATCCTGGAAGGGCTTAGATGGCAAAGAGGGAGATTTTAGAGAGGATGTTCCCCCACTGAGAGATAGCAAGCCAGCATCTCTTCTACAGGGGGCATCATCTCATAGCCGTCCTCGTGCATGCCATCGATATCAGCATAACTCGTATGCTGAAACCGATGGATGCGAGAGAAAAACGGCCTCTTCCATTCCTTTTCAACTTCTGCATGTAAGTCAGGCAAGAATGGGAGGCTCACCTGGGCTGCGGGCTATGGTCAGAAAAATAACACTCATCGAGTCTACCTCGCGACGTTACCTTTCTGGCACATTTCCATGGCAAGATTATTTATTTTTATTTTATTTAATTTTGCCGCGGCGCGATCCATAACCTCTAACAGCTCCCCATACGCAGAGCAGGAGAAATGAGCGGCTCAGCCTCAGCTTCTTCACGACTCTCAAATATCTCCTGCTCTTTCTGGGTAGAACCCAGCAGAGCACTAACTTCAGTGTCAGAAAGGGTTAATGACAATACATCTTCCTCTCGAAGTTCGCTCTCGTTTGCCGCCGGAGAGTGTGAGAGGTGAAAGTCCCTCTCTAAACTCCTCAGCGAGATCCACCTGCGATCCCCACGAGCTCATTCTCCTCCGTGCCTCGGCAACGGCGGGTCCTGATCCGCGAGATCCAGATGACAAACGAGAGCGGAGCTTTTCCACAGAAAAACGCTCGCAGTGCGCGCAGATTGCCCCCTCAAGGACATTGCGCGCGTGCTCTTCGCCCAAACAAGAGACGCAAAGACTGTGTGTGTCATCAGGTGTCAAATAACGCTGACATGGATGCACACACTGTTTAAACGCCTTGCTAGTGGATGCCATGATAACTATAATAGATCGCTCTTACCATTCTGGTCGTTTCTCAGATGCACGCTTCAAACAAAACAGTCAATGAAGACGAAGAAGATAAGTGACGGGTCCTACGGGCGCGTATTTATAGTCGCGCCGGTAGCGACGTCAGAGGCTGTCGCCGGCCAACACATTGGCGTTTTTCAAAGTATGCTTCAGACACGGGTCACGACGAGGTGTTCCCCATAGTGTCCCTTCAGAGGACGCAGTTCGAAGTTCCCTTGACAGGGAACTAAATTATGTTGGGTTACCCTGAATATTTTTAATAAATATTTTGTACAAAGACCCTGATTTGTAGGTAACCCTTCAAAAAACCCTAATCTAGTTTAAGGTTGTCTTCTCACCTGTCCAAGCTGGTCTTCGGTTGGTTTAACAGGGTAAACAGCTGGTCTCACAGTCTGACTAGCTGAAAACTGTCTAAAATTAACAGACCATCCCAACCAAACTGGGAATTCAGCTAAGCCCAATAAACCATTTTAGGAGGGTTTAGGTATTTTTCGGCAGGGAAATCTCCTTTTCATTTTTGCAGACACAAATTGAACTTGTTGTTAACATATTTTCCTCTTCTTTTTTTTCTTTCAGCGCTGTCAATATGTCTAAGGCCACTGTTAAAAAGCTGCACTGGCACTCGAAAGTGCAGGAGAGCTTCGTCCCTCTGGGCGGAGCCTCGGGAGAGCTTGGTGTGGCCATTGGAGGTGGTGCAGATTATGGAGAGTTCCCATTTGTTACAGCAGCACCTGGGGGTGGAGCCACTGTTGGTGACATCATCCTAGAGATCGGCAGTACACCTGTCCTCGGACTGACCTTGGGAGATGTGAGAGGGGTTCTGAACTCATGTCCGCATCCCATTAGGATCAAAACAGTATTACCAGGTACTTTATTTACCGATAAGAGCAAATTGACTGATTAGGTACTGTAAATTGGAGAACTACTTTGCATTGGATAAGAGAAGGTTAATGCAAAAAGAAGAATTCCTGGATGTTCTTTAACTTTCCAGTTAATGGGTCACATCTGCATGGGGTTGAACCTGTGACCTTTTTATGACCAGCCCAGATCTTTTCTAACAAGGCTGCTACACGCCACATTATGTTATTTTGGGAGGTTTTATGTGCATTTTGTTGCACTTATTAAATGAAATACTTAGGTTGTGTAAGAGCTTTATACCTACTGACAATATACAGCCCCGAGTAGATCACAGTATGACATGTCACCCGTTAGTGTCATTCTGCCTGAGGATTGTATTATCCTAATCTAACCTGCCTGAATACGTCAGTTCAAGATGCTCCATGGGGATTTGATGTACCATATTCATGTCTAGCTTCTACACAAGGAAGTGTTAAGAATTTTTAGTTGTTCTTAATGCCATAAATTAATGCTTAATAAAGGCATTCACTCTCTCAGGTTTGTCAACATGTTGTGAACTAACAAGAATGTCAAATTACACTAATTTTGTGAGATACAGCATCATTTGTATAACAAACAATGGTTCTTAAAATGATTGTATTTATTATTACATCAAAACTATCACTAAAAGGTTTTAGATGTTTTAAGGATTGAATGGTTGAGCATAGCAACTTTTCTGCTTGGTTTAGAAACTGTATACATTTTGGAAATAGTGTAGTTATTTATGGAAATAACAAAATTAGAAACGAGTGAAAAAGAATACTTTTTTAATTCATACTGAATTGAAGATACACTAGAGTTTCAAAGTGTGGGGCCAGTAAGAATTTATTTTACAGAAAGGCCATTTATAAAGTTATAAAGGGTTTCTAATAAAATATGTTCTTTTGAACATTCTATTAATCAAAAATCCTGTTTTTCATATTGATAATAAGAAATGTTTTGTGAGCATGAAAGCAGCATATTAGACATTATTTCTAAGAGACCATGTGACACTGAAGACTGGAGTAATGGTTGCTAATTCAGCTGTGCAATCACAGAATTTTTTTTTTACGTTTTATGCCTTTTCTTTAGATAAGACAGTAGCTTGACAGGAAGCAAAGTTTTAACCAATTACAAAGTTTACGGGTTTGTCCGATGTTTCTGAACTTCCACAATCCATCTATTCTCCTCTGTATATTATGTTTAATGAACTGGCTTTTGGTCTAAAGAGATTTTGGTGTAATTAAAAACTAACTTTCTGACAAAATGTTCTGTTACTTTTCACTGTTGTGGTTCAGACAGAAACTCAGAATAGTCTTACTCTCTCAAATTACACAGGACTCTTTTTAATAACAGCATGTAAAAAAAGTATCCTGATATGCAATATCTACTCCAAGTGTCCACCTTCCTACAGTTCAGCGTCAGACGTTAAGTGGATGAGATATCCCACACCTCTCCGCAACACTCTGCCCTGGTCAGCCCGATTGATTGCTGTCAACATTGGGGTGGAGCCCGGCATTGGCGAGTAACAGTGCGGGCAATCCCCATACATAATGTATAAAGACCATCAATGTACTGCATGAAAGGAAGCTCTCTGTCATCTAAGGTCATAATGCACTTAAAAAAATGAATAGATAAGTGGATACCTTTCCCATGTGTCCTTGAGGAGTCCGTGTGTTGTGATTGTGTGCAGAAAGGACCACCGGATTATATTAAGTGCAAAAATCAATACAGAGAAGCCAAGCGGGGCGGATAGGTCTTGTTAGGTGCTCCACAGTGCTTGTTTGTGACAACAGCACACTGACCTTAGAGACTTCTGCAGTTGCAGTGCAGTCTCAGCATGCGTGCGTGGCATTAGGACTGATTCAGCATGAGAGAGCATTTTACCCTCATCACTTTTAAGGTGTATTATAATTTATTTTTAGGACAGCGTCTTTGACAGTTTCACTTTTTTTCTCATATTTCCATGGTGACAGCAGTGTTCTGTTTGTGAGTTTGGCGAAACAGTGCTGTTATTAAAAAGTGGTTAATCTCATTCTCGCTCATGTGTTCTGTTTGTAATCTGTAGGCTCAACTCTCTGTAAGGATCTCAGACTTTACCTGAGCAAGTGTTTTACACCCGGATCCATGGACAGCCAACTCCAACAGGTCATACGAGAGAACCTCTACCTGCGCGCTGTGCCCTGTGAGTGACCCACACCTGCATTATTTAGTAATACAGGCTCTTTAACACAGGATGTCAAATTAATTTTGGAGAAAAAAGATGAAAATGTGTGTTAAATGTCCAACTGTAAAAAAATGTAAGTCCATTTGTTGACTGTCTAATGCTTTTTCAAGACAAAAGTACTCCCTTCAGTACTCCAGTACTCAATGACAGTGACAGGATGCATATAATTATGGGACAGAGCGGACAATTAAAGACGCAATTGTATAACGTTATAGTATGTCCCAAAGCTTGCCTACTCTTCTACTACACACTCAAAAGTCTGTCCTTTTAAAGTACATACTTTAAGGGCATAGCATAAATAGGCACATTGGGATGCCGCAATTGAGTCATTCATTAGATTCAATTTATTCAAACGGCTTATTCATTCAGAAATGAAGTAAATAGATCTCTTTATGAACAAGCCTTTGAATCACTGGTTCTAATCAAAAACAGACAATACTGTGTTTAAAATATATCACAATATTGACTACTTATTTAATAAACTGAACTTATTCATTTAGCTGATGCTTTTATCCAAAGCAACTTACAATTGCTATATATGTCAGAGGTCACACGCCTCCTAGGGGTTAAGTTTTTTGCTCAGGGACACAGTGGTGCCTCACAGTGGATTCAAACCCGGGTCTCTCACACCAAATGCATGTTTCTTATCCACTGCTCTAACACAACCCCATATAATCTAAATATGAGACAAGAACTCATATAGGGGCATTTAGCCCTAATATCTTGAATTTTAGGGGCACATAACAGCATTTATGGACTTTATCATGCAGTGAGTTGTTGCCTTGCATAAAATGGGTGGGGCAGGTGTGCTAACTGTGTTAAAATATTTTAATTGCATTATTTTTCCATAACTAGTTCATTAAATTGACAGCCCTAATAAAAATAAATGAGTTTAATTTGATTAATTTGTCTACATAAGTGCTTTGGATTAGGCTTGTGAAAATTTCATTTGAATTTTGATTTTTCTCTTCCTATTTAGAAAATAAAAACGTGAAATGAGTGAGCAAGATTTTTTTTGCATTAATTATTGCACAAGCAAAACTACTTTAGAACTAGTCTAACTAAAACTATTCATAAAGACCCCACTCCATTATTTCAATTTATTGTACTATGCAAAATGGACCTGACCTCATGTTTAGTCAAAGGTCTGGGTACACAAGATTATACAATATGTATAATACAATGTGCTTCCCTCTATCCACCAAGGGCTTCTTGGCCTGAAAAAGGATGAAGACCCCTAAAGTAGAACAGCTGCAATGAAAACACAGATGAGAAACATACCGAAATACATCAGCCAGCAAAAGCATGCATGCAATCTCATGCTTTAATGCTCACAGAGACTGTAAACAAATCCAATTTACAATCACGTCAAACCTCACGTGGAAACAAAGGTTCAGTCACTTTGAGGTAATGTGATGCACTTTATCCATTGCCATGGAAACTGTCATCAAATGTCACAGCAGTGCACTCATTGTGAATAGCACTGTTTCATATTTTGCCTTGGCAACAAAACTGCAACTATATTCAGAAAAGATTGCATGCATTTATTAATGTATAACTCCTGCTGGCCCCTTTAAAACATCAGGCACCCGTTCACCATCACAGCTGATGCATTTAATCCATCCTGCATGATTCAAATTTCACCTATTTCCTGCTCTTGAATTTCAAAGCTGCACAATGTATCTTTGTCTGCAGCCTGAGGTACCCTGCTGTGCCTTTCAGCGCTCCTGTGCACACATATACGCATAAACGTGTCAGCACCCAAACACAGACCCATTCACGCATGCTTGCTAATGTACACATAAGCACAATCATTTTTGTGCATTCATTCACATAATGTTTTTAATCTGTCGGTTCAGTTACATAGCCTGTCTAGTTGAAATAAAACGTCTTTCCTTAATAACACGTTTATTTATCCCATCATTATTTTGACACCATAAAGCAGCTAATTTTACTGCCACTTCTCTGAATTGATTGCAGGCAGTTAGAAGACTGTGAACTGTAAGATGCTCCTCTTTTCTGTTCTTTCAAGATAAAATAGCACAGGTGTGTCAGTTTATAAGAACACAGAGATGTTTAAGCAGCTGCTGAACATCATGCTAAATGTTTATCATGGTGTTGCATTGGGGCTTTTAGAGACAACATAAAGTCAGCATTATTTGCCTTTCTAAAACATGTTCCTGGTCTTATTTTGTGTAATTCATCAGAAAATGTTATTCCCAAAGATAAAAAAAAAAGTTTCCTTGTAATCTTTCATCAAGATGTAATAACTGTCCATTCCAGCTGACAACACAGATAACTATATTTCAAACCCAAACCACCTGGCTCTTTTCTGAAAAATTACGCCTGGTTTTCATAATCCAATCAGTTCCTTTTTTTCCTGTTAAATGTCCAGCTTAACTCTGAAATGTCACGTGTTAAAAGCCCTCAATGTCAAAAATCCTTAATGTCTCAATCTACACATTCATTAGAGATTCATTTCAGAGTGAATGTACTGTCTAGGGTTCGAGTGTGCTCATATGCTTTTTGCATGTGCTGTCTTGTCATATTCAGGCTGTATAATACCTTGGGACAATGCAGTGTTTTGATATTAATGGATGATGTATTGTGTATAGTCGCTGATGGCTTTTAAGTCATTACAATCTTGCTTGATGTTGAATAACTATGTGTTGTATCCATTGATAGGCACATTACCTCATAAACCACATACTTCCTTAGAGACTTTTGCTTCAGAACCATTTGTTATGTTGGCAAGTTCGATTGATCAAAGTGTGCAGGTTTCCTGCTGTATCTTTTCCACAACACCGGAGAGATGCAGTGATCAGCTTATCTTAAATTCGGGATGCACTGCTAATCTACCTCAGGAAAATCCAGTTTTTCTCAGCTTTCATTTGAAATGGAAAACTGAGAGGAAGTTGTATAATCTCATCACCGTGGGATTATAAAGCAAGTCTGAAGTGTCTGAAATCATAATCAGGCGTCGCCTCACATCGCCAAATTCATAAACAAACAGACACACAAACAGTTTGTTTAATATATAGTTAGTGTGTAAACACTGTTACATTAATTGATTTTAACTTCATTTGGCACTCACTCAAACATTAAACTCCATCCTTTACCATATCAAGGCAATTCAGCTGTGTCTCTGTTTTCTGTGGTCCTGTAGATCCAAACATCAAATGCATTAAAGCAACTAGCCTCATGGTGATGTCATCAGGACATTTTTTTTTGTTTGTTTGTTTTTTAAAAATGCATTCGATTTTTAGCAAAGGTTAGATGCAAGTTTATGAAAAAATAATGATCTTTTAAAATTCCCTGTGTGTTTGTAGCACTACTGGCCTTTCTAACTTTACGTTCTCCATTTCAATGGCTTGTTGTCTATTTTAACCTATTCATACGTCTCTTTTGGTAAGTTAACCAAAAGGCAAATGCAATTTTTTTCTAATTATATTCTTATGTTTTGCTCACCCTGCTTTGACCCAGGTACGACCAGGCAACCACGGGATGGAGAGATCTCAGGGGTGGATTATAACTTTGTGTCCATTGAGGAATTCTTCTCCCTGGAAGAGTCTGGAGCCCTGCTGGAAAGTGGGAAGTTTAAAGGTCAGAATCCATAATGCCAAACAATTGTTTCACAACCAGAGGATTGGGGGCCACTAAGGGGTCCCTGAATAGCATTCATCTCTTAAAACCTGTACACATGGTAGATTAAAATATGTTTTTAGAACAAAACTAGGGCTAGGGGGCCTTTAAAAAGTTTTGGAGTCTTTGGAGTCAAAATGATTGAGTTCTTCATATTTGTTTATTAAATATTTACGCTGATTTTTATATATTTTTTTCAATTCTATTCAATTCTATTCCACAGATTTAACAAAAAAATCATATTCATATTCACATACAAATATGAGGAACAGACAAGCCTTGTCTTGGATATAGGAATTGCTTACTGTTCAACTGAGTTTGTTTGCACGTGCATTTGAGTTTTGTGTGTCCTCGTGAACACATCGTGAGGGTCAGGGCGTAACGTCAGAGATCCAAATGGTCAAGCCAATCAGAATCAAGAGAAGCACCCTCCAGGCTGCAGAGAAAAGTGTCGTGCTGGCTCGGTTCTGTCCTCCAACATTATCAGCAGAAAGAGCTGAAAAAGAGCCCTAATGCAGAGAGGACAAGCATGGGATGCAGACTGATGGTTGAGCCTGCTGATGTCTTTATTAAAGGGGGGGTGAAATGCTATTTCATGCATACTGAGTTTTTTACACTGTTAAAGAGTTGGATTCCCATGCTAAACATGGACAAAGTTTCAAAAATTAAGTTGTACATTTGAAGGAGTATTTTTGTTCCCAAAATACTCCTTCCGGTTTGTCACAAGTTTCGGAAAGTTTTTTTCGAGTATGGCTCTGTGTGACGTTAGATGGAGCGGAATTTCCTTATATGGGTCCTGAGGCACTTCTGCTGGAAGAGCGCACGCTCCCGTATAGCGAGGCTGAGCAGCACAGACTTTCACTGATCAGAGCGAGAGCGTCGCGAAAAGTCACAAAAGAAGTGTGTTTTTGTTTGCCAGGGCAAGACAACCCTGCACAGATTACCAAAAAAAAAAAACAGCGTTAAGGGACCTGTTGATGGAGTTTATTTTTACAGAGCATCAACGGAGTTGTGCAAGTGTTTTTGTTTGTTCCCTGCATTTGACGACGGATTTGCGTATCGTTTATTTCTTAAGGATGATGCAATCCCAAGGAAAAAGGGTCACGATCGTGTGTTGGAACCGCAGGCGGTGAGTAAAACTGCTTAAAATGTCTCTGCCTCCTTGTTAGTGCGTACCCTCCGATGCCGGAGACCCGGGTTCCAACCCCCGCTCGGAGCGAGTCGTTGCTGCTGCTGCTTTCGTTCAGTTTCAGCCTCTGGATCTGATTCTGGATCATAAATAAACGGCTGAATCTGACTGTAAGCCATGGTTTGTTTTGGATGATGGGTTTTCCCTCACGGTAATGTCACAGCTTCCAAACGCTCTCAACGCAAAAGCCTATTCGCGCTCGTGATTCTTTAGCTCCGCCCACACGTCACGCCTCCAGTCGGCCGTGTTTTTCCGGGAAAAATCGGTACAGACTATCTTTCTCTTATAAATATAATAAAACTAAAGACTTTTTGGATTTATGAAGGATGTAGTACTACTCTATATGTACTCAAGATTAACAGGATATTGAGTGAAAACGAGCATTTCACCCCCCCTTTAAGGGTCTTACACACAGCTGCAGATTCACATTATGACATCCTTCAAAGATGCAGCTCCTGGATTAATGAATATGTTTCCGCTGACTCGTGTTTTTGATGCTGTTGCACCACTTTCATTTATATAAAAAAAAAGGAAAGAAAGATGTTCACCTATTATGTCCATCTCGATCCCACATAAAATTTGTTTTAAGATTTTTTTGCAAACCTGTTTTGGGGAATTTAAACAGTAAAAGAGCTGATGATTGATGTAAATGTCATGGTCCAATCACGGTCCATGTCAGTATCAACAATTTTTACTTGTAGTCCTTTAGATTTTCCTTACCTTGCCAAAATCTTCACTATATATACACTACTGTTCAAATGTTTGGGGCTTTTATGCCCACCGAGGCTTTATTGGATCAAAAATACAATACAAAAACAATAATATTGTGATTTAAAATAACTGTTTTCTATTTGAATATGTTATAAAATGTAATTTATTCTTCTGATGGCAAAGTTGAATTAGCTGAAATAACTTTAGTATCAAATGATTTTATAAGAAATCATTCTAATATGCTTATTTTGTGATCAAGAAGCATTTCTTATTATTATCAACACTGAAATCAGTTGTGCTTCTCGATATTTTTTCTGATGCACTTTTCCCCCCAGGATTCTTTGATAGATAAAAACTTTAAAGAACAGCATTTATTTAAAATGTAAATATTTTTCTTAACATTATAAATGCCTTTATTGTCTTTTGATCAATTTAATGCATCCTTGCAGAATAAAAGTATTAATTTCTTAAAAAAAAACCTTAATGACCCTTAGATATAACTCTATAAATGTGAGAACTGGCATTGTTTGTTCTAATATGCCTATAATTACAAATTATTAATAACAAAAGTATTTTTAACACCTGAGAAGTGATGCCCCACAGCTCATGAGTCATCTCTCCTGCCCGAAACCACACCACACTTCTACTTTTCTATCACTCTGTACAGGAGAAAAGAGGCTTTTCTGTGTAATCCTTATTTCAGTTTCTCTGGTTCTGATCACCCCTCCACCCCCATTCATGCTCTCTCTCTCTTTTATTTTTTTCTGCAGCTGTAAATAAGCTGCAGTGAGGGAGTTATGCTGCATTAAATATCACTGAAGATGCCAAACATGTAGCTGTTGTAAAAAAAAAAAAAAAGCTGAGTAAAATCTCTTAGCTATGAAAGATTGTGCTCTCCTAGTGGTCTTATAGTGTAAATTAGATTTTTTCCCCCTACCTGAACATTTTTTATATTGTGTGGTTTTATTTTGGAGATTTAAAGTAGATGTTTAGAGGTTGCTAGAAGAGTTTATTAGTTTATTAGTTCCATAACAGCTGTGATTAAGGGTTTAAAGGAGTGTGAACTAGGGCAGCAGAAGTCAGGGGCAGAAAAAAATTAATTTATAAAATGTTAGAAAAGTCATTTCCAACAATCAATTTAAGATCTATTTTAAATAAGGAAAGCTTAGGATTTTGAATATTTAAAAAAATCTAGGACAGTAATCAAATAAGCAAATTAATGACACTGATCATGTGAAGTCCTTGGTACAAATGGTCAGAATTTTAAGATGATCTTTTGGAACGTTCACTCAAATCAGGCAGGATAACATGGATCAACAGATTTTATGGAGGTATTGCCAGACTTGTGGAGTTCATGCCAGTTTGAGTATGTGTTGTCAGTACAAGGAAAAGGGGGCATAATAGCTCATGTTAATTCATGTTAATTTAAACATTTCACTGAAATTGTTAAGCTGATAATATAATATGTGATGGATAATTTTGTACTGAATTAGAAATACATTTACTAGTCTGTATGTCAGGTAAGTGTAAATTTGAATGCTTTTTTAGAACCATTTTTCTTGGCAAAGTTAATAGTGTACTCATGATAGGGCTTGTATTTTGCTGGATTTATGCCTTTTTTGGATAAAATGTTTTTTTGAAAATGGAGGTCTTGAAGTTCCTAAGCTTCCTGACTCGAGCTGTTTTGATTATCATATTCTGGTCCACAATTCTCTTTGGCTGCTTAAAAATATAGACTCGAGGGACAATAGTTTTTAGGTAGAAAATAGATCTTGCCAAGGACTGTTTCAGTTAGCACAAGTAATACATTGTGTCTAAAGGTCATTGTTTTTTTGAATTTTGCTGGTTGGAACAGTTTTTCGATTGTAGCTTCATAGAGGCCCTTTCTAAAATAACTCTGTCATCACAGGGAACTATTATGGTACACCTCGGCCAGTCCACATTGGTCCTGACAGCCCCCCCATCACATACCAGGAACATCGAAATCTCCTGAGGAACTTCCGTACTCGTAGCAAATCGCTCAGTAACCTGGAAAAGGCAGTGGAGGAAGGTGATAACAGCGAGGAAGACTCTGGTCTTTCAGGTATTCTACTGTTTGGTCCAGCTTTATTTTGAAATTTGCTGAGCTTTTTCTTAAACAAGTATTTTTAAATGCAGGAAACTTCCTTTCTCATTGTACTTTAATATATTTGGGAAACTTTTTCTGTTGAGATAGGGAATTTCTTTATTTTATCAGGACCTGTTACTTATGGTATACTCCAAGGCACAAGTTTGGGTCCTTTTAAATTTTCATAAAAAAAATAAAAAAAACTCAGTATCTCTTTCCACTGTGACACAGACAATACCATTATCTTCTAAAAGCCATTGTTAAAACTAATGTAAAACTTACAGCCTAACATAAAACAAAAGCCAGTGAGAAGTTACTTTGGTGTTCTTGTTTAAATATTGTATGCTGTACAGTATATAGTATGTTGAGTTTTGTGTGACATGCTGAACCTTCTAGCAGCTCTGGTTTTGACTTGAATTCACATCACCATTTTGCAATTACAATCCCGATTCCAAAAAAGTTGGAACACTGTACAAATTGTGAGTAAAAAAAGGAATGGAATAATTTACAAATCTCATAAACTTATATTTTTTTCACAATATAATATAGATAACATATTAATTGTTGAAAGCGAGACATTTTGAAATGTCATGCCAAATATTGGCTCATTTTGGACATTTAGGACAACCCAAGTTGTTATCAGCGCTCAGTTCAGAAGCCTGCATCTCTGATGCTATGGGGTTGCATGAGTGCGTGTGGCATGGGCAGCTTTTGGAAAGGTACCATCAATGCTGAAAGGTATATCCAAGTTCTAGAACAACATATGCTCCCATGCAGATGACGTCTCTTTTAGGGAAGACATTGCATTTTCCAAAATGAAAATGCCAGACTGCTACTGATATGGCCAGCCTGCAGTCCAGATCTTTCACCCATAGAAAACATTTGGCACATCATAAAGAGGAAGATGCGACAAGGAAGACCTAACACAGTTGAGCAACTAGAAACCTGTATTAGACAAGAATGGGACAACATTCCTATTCCTAAACTTGAGCAACTTGTCTCCTCAGTCCCCAGATGTTTGTAGACTGTTATAAAAAGAAGAGGGGATGCCACACAGTGGTAAACATGGCCTTGTCCCAACTTTTTTGAGATGTGTTGATGCCATTTAAAAAATTAACTTATTTTTCCCTTAAAAAGATACATTTTCTCAGTTTTAACATTTGATATGCCATCTATGATGTATTCTGGATAAAATATTGACATTTGAAACTTCCACACCATTGCATTTAGTTTCTATTCACAATTTGTACAGTGTCCCAACTTTTTTGGAATTGGGTTTGTATTTTAAACCAGCAGTTATTGAGCACAAATTTATGTTTTCTCAACCAGGACATGCTTGAACGTTTTTAATGTTTTGACATTAAAAATTATGGAATTGTATTTAGGATTGATGCCTTTCTCATATTAGAGCTGGCAAGAGGAGCGTAACAGTAACAGTGTGACCTCTCGCTGTCTTGTGTTTACTTAGATTATACAAGACGGCTACATCTCATGTCATGTTCATTGTACTTTGTTTCCCAGCGGGGTCTGCAGGAGCCAGCAGTGCCCCTCCCACCACCATAGTCTCACCTAATCAGACTTGGGACTCGGGCAGTGGGCGGGATGGAGGGGTTGCCATGGAGAACGGAGGACGTGGTGGAGCATTGCCTGAAAACTGGGAGCTGACGTTCAGTGACACGGGTGAACCCTATTACATCAAGTGAGTCAGCAGGGGAAAAAATAAGATGGTATAGTGAGAAATAGAGTGAGCAAGAATAGAGACAGAAGGTCATTTGCTTCCTTCAGTAATCAAAGATTATACTCAAAGTTGACATGATGTCACATTGGAATTTTGACATGCGAAGGCGACGCTTCAACTTTAAGATGTGCATCAGTGAGAAGTGTTTCATTTAGCACGTGACGTACAGTTATCATGTTGGAAGTAAATATGATTATTTTGCATTTTTGATGCTGTTTTTTGTAAAAAAAAAAAAAAAAGGGTGACTTGAACTTTAGATGCACGTCAATTAAAATGCATAATTTTTGCCTTTATCTATGAAAATTAAGCCAGCTTAATTAATATTGCTATAAGAACTGCTGTTGTATTTCATCTTAAAGCTGCTGATGAAACCTTGTGGGGGGAAAAAAAGTCTCTCTCATTTTTCAGCCATAACTCAAAGATCACAAGCTGGCTGGATCCAAGGACTCAGGGCAAAGAGATTGTCAGCAAGACAGAGTGTAAGTGCATATGTGTGCATGTGAGCCTGGTTCCTCTCCACTTTTAACCTCCAAACATGCTCTCACTCTCTCTGCAGTCTTCACACAAAGATTAATGACAAACATTCCTGGAGCCATTTAGTCTTTCTCTCACGCCTTCATCATATCCCTTGTTTCCTTTGCCTTTCAAATCTCCTCCATGATCCCCTCGTCTCTCCCTGCTCGTTTTCTCCTCTCCTCTCTCTTTTTCCTTTTATGTTATCTATCACTCAAAGCACGCTCTCTTAGATTTGAGAAGGTCATGTCTGCTATCCCCTCTGTGCTGAGTGATCTTCAGAAGTCATTATGTCTGTTAGTATGCATACGTGTACGAAGCCCATGTGTTCCGATACATTTATGTGCATACAGTAAATAAACTTTTAGAAATTAGACAAATAAATCGTGTGTAGTTTTTTTGGTATACTGCCTACTATTGTGAAGCCATACACATTTTGCGAGTTTCAGAAGTAGTAATCTACATTGTCACATTACCTCTTCACATTGCTTGTTTAATTAAGCGGTTGCAGTCCAGTTTAAATCCTGGAAGTAAATAGGGTTATTTAGAATTTTTAAATAAAATTTGAAAGAAACTAAATATTGTTTGGCAGATACAAATACTGAGTGAAACAAAATAAAAGAAAAAAGTGGGAAAAAAAACTAATATTTGTGGGTATTGTGTCACAGTAAATGGGAAGTCAACGTAAGTGCATTGCATTTTGAGTTACAGTATCCTCACAATGTGCTCTGTCTTATAGTCCACATTTTGCCAGTACTGCACATTTTACTCTAGAATAGAAAAGGTGTGTGATTGAACAATTTATACAGAGTATAACTAGTATAACCCACATCCCAGCAGATGGCACTGTTGTTTAGCAGTCAGCTTCATCCTGAAACACTGTAGTGTAGGCGTTTAGGCTTAAAGGCATTGTTTAAACTCTGTGGACTTACCATCTCATGTTTAGATACTTACACTGCTTGTTGTGTGTGTGTGTGTGTGTGCGTGTGTCATTTAGTACCTGCATTCACAGACCAACCATCTGAATTGAAGGGCTATTCCATACACACCCGCCTGTCGAAAGGGCCTCGTGGGTTTGGCTTTAACATTGTGGGTGGCAGTAGACCTCGAGAGTTCCTGCAGGTGTACAGCGTCACCCCTGGAGGCCCGTCTGCACTCAAAACAGGTGGTTTAACCCAGTGTCCTTAACAAAAAATTATAATAATAACACAAATGCAACTCACACTGTATTGTACTATCCACATGAAAAACTAAAAACAAATTAAAGAAAGGGATCATTAGGAACTAAAATGAAATCTTTTAAAATCTAAACTGTTTGCAATTTGTTACAATGGTGGGTGAATTAAGGTATACATTTTTCTTAATGGCCATATAAAAATACTGTATTTTTATTATTGTTAATATACTATTATTCAGTAAAGCTGTTTCTGTCATTTAAATAAAAATGACCTTATTTTATTTTCATTTGCTCATGTCTTGTCTCAGTATGACACCTTGCACAAACATATATTTTAATATTATGATGATGATGATGATGATTCAATAAAGCTTTTTTTGTTATTTAAAAGGAAAAAATGACATAGGATCAATTTATTTTCATTTCACAATGAGAAAATTAAATGTTTAAATAGAAATTTGGTCAAATAAAATAAAAAAGAATTGAGGATTTTCATATTATCCTGGCAACACAAGTATGCTCTTTCGGAAACTCTTTTAGAAAGTGGCTATGGCTTTTACTGCTTCTGTATAAATCTGCAGTACAGGAGATGGCACTTCGACGGTCAGTTCTATAAATATTTATAGATTTATGACAGATATAATAATTTAATAAAACACATAGATTTTTGCCGGGGTCTCTTAAGGACATTGTGAATCATATGTGATATAATGGTACTGCTGACTTTAACATCCTCTTTTCATGCCTAGATCTGGATTTAAGATCATTTATAGATGGCAGAAAAGCCAGGAGAGAAAAGGACTGAATGGATAAAAGATAGATTTTACCCCATGAGCATGAGCTGCTTGCTTTTCTGCTCTGCCTATCCTTTAATCTATCCCTCCAATCCTCACTTTTTTTTTGACAGGAAATCCCTAGACACCTTTCTCTTTCTCTCTCTCTCTCTCTCTCTCTCTGGATTAGATTAATGTGAGTGTGTGTGTGTGTGTGTGTATTTGGTGATTTGGAGGGTCTCATGGTTTGAATCTGCTCATCTGCTCTTAATCCAGTTGGACCTGTAGGTTTTAATCTGCTTGTCTCTTACACACAGCACTGTCCACTCATGTGTACTAACAAACACACACACACACACACACACACACAGACACACACACTTATCCTTAAAGGGGTCACATTGTACCTTAAAAAAAGTCCTGTGTTTATAATTTTTGTTCCAAAATAAAGTTTTTTAGTTGAAAGAAAGTTTAGTTGATAAATTATTTTCTATTGATTTTAGTTATTATTTATTCTATCATTACCATTTTCACCCTCCCTGACCCACAAAACAAAGTTTCAGACAAACTCTTTAGGTAAAACTGTAATGATCAGGGACATTGTTAAAACATTTCATCAACATTTCAGTTAAAACCTTCATCCGCCCCTTTCAAACATTAGTTTGAATACCGTAATTCCTCAAATAAAAGCCGGGACCTTTATTTACCTGAACTACAGAAGGTAACAGGCTTTTATTTGAAGCAGGCTTTTATTAGAGGCAGGCCTTTATTTCTAATTCCGTCTGTTTGATAAGTAATTGTTGTAATTGTAAAAGCAATAGCGTTCCAGTTCCAAGATTAAGGAAAATTAGATTCTTATTTTTATGAACACTTTAAGGGCATTTTTTAGGGACAGCCTAATAGTTATAGAGTCTGACCCAAAGGTTGCAGGTTCGAGTCCCAGGTCCGGCAGAGTTTGTAGGTGGGTGTAGTGAATGACCAGTGCTCTCTTCCACCCTCAATACCAACTGCTCCCCGGGCGCCGCAGGAATATGGCTGCCCACTGCTCCGGGTGGATGTTCTCGGTGTGTGTTCACTACTGTGTGATGGGTTCTGAATACTGAATACTGAATGATGTGTTAAATGCAGAGCACAAATTGGGTCACCATACTTGGCCACACATAATGTCACTTCAGTTAATACTTGTACTCAAAAAGTGAGAATCTGATTGCTTATGATTTCCCACATGTGAAAATACAAATGACAGAAATGTTTCTCTCTCTCTCTCTCTTTCTCTCTCTCAGCGGACATCCTAGTTTACATCAATGACTCTTGTGTGCTGGGTCTGTCCCATAAAGAAGTGGTAGAAATGCTGAAATCCGTCCCCATGGGTCACAGTGTGGACGTGGTTCTCCGTCGAGGTTACCCCATGCTCTATAACCCTGATGGCTGCCCCAAAACCAGCCTCTGCTCCCCTTCTGACCCCACCAGCACCAAATCTGCGGCCCCCAGTTCCGCTCAAACCCAGGTCCAGCATGCTGATGGACACCAGCATGGCTTGATGCATCTCAACCGCTCCATGTCCCACCACAACAACTTCTACCCCCGCATGCAGAAAGAGTCCTTGGATGCTAATGGGAACACAGCACCCCTGCCTTCATACTCAATGGCCAATGGAAATGGAGTGGGAGGGACTTTAGGGTTGGGGGCGGTGCCTTCTTCAAATGTCCCTCCATCAGAGCGGATGAGCTCCAGTCATAGCGATACGGAGGTCAGCTCATTTGTCACACGCAGGTAACCAGAATGACGTTTCACACTGGTTGAGTTATCGTTTTTATTAATAAATAGCCATATTCATTCATTATTGTGATCATGGTTGTGATGATAGTACTAATAATAACTGTTTTAATTATTACCGTTGTTGTTGTTGTTGTTAATAATACTAATTATCATTAATCAACATGGTAATATCAGAGTTGGGTATTACGAGTTACACATTAATGTAAGTTAATGTAATATTGCAGTAATGTAACACATTACATTTTAAATTTGTGTAATTTGATTACAGATACTAAAGTCAATATAATTATGTTACTTTACAAATGTTTAGTGTTAAGAAAAAAATAATTAAATGCCTTTTAAAATAACAGTGAAAAAAACTTAAAATTCTATGCTATTTTTGATCATACATATGTAATACATAATTTGAATCTAGTCTACTTTTATTTGTGTCCACTCACAATATCAACAAAGGATTGTTATTTTGTAAAATGAAGAAAATACAGGTTGTGCTTTCAGCTGTCTCAGTCTCTGCAAACTTCTTTCTGAAATGTACCAAAAAAATGAACCAAAACTCAGTGAATACTTCACACACCGACATGATAAACACGTCTGTGAAAAGCTTGAAGTGTCTTATCTAAAACAAATGTTCTCTGATGAAGTAATCCATATGAAAACAATGCGAGGTCCAGTCTTTCCCATCTGAGCTCATTGTCTGTAATGTGATCACAACCACGTGCAATGAATGCTTTTCATACGGTAATCATCCACGTGAGATGCACACACCTGTAAACACCCACACCACCTCCGTAAACAAAGAAGCCAAATTCAGTTTTTGCATTCAAATATGCGCTGTATGTTCATCAATACTGTTTTCAAATGTTATCAGAACCGTTTTCAATTTAATGTCTTAAATGCTCACACAGTCAATTAAGTTACTGAAAGAACTACAATTTTCACTTTGTAGTGTATTTTTTTATTTTTTAGGTTTGATATGTGTTCAAAGTAACTTGAAAGTAAAGTAATTAGTAATCTAATTACTTTTTACATGAAGTAATAAGTAATAATCAGTAACTTGTAATCTATTACTTTTTTTAAGTAACTTACCCAACACTGGTAATAATATTAATAAATAATAATCTATTGTTCATGATTATTAATCATTGTTATCATTTAAAATCATAGTTATCATTTAAAAACTAGTTTGTGATGTTATTATTATTATTATAACATGTTTATAAATTATTATTGATAATTATTATAATTAATGAGCATAGTTAATAATAACATTATTAATAGTATCATAACCAGGTTCAGTTGTAATAATTATAATTAGGATATGTATTAACAAATTATTATTATTATTATTATTATTATTAAAAACCCTAATAATTAATAAGAATAAATATATATTTTTATTAATGATAATGATTAATAAAATTAATAAACATTGTTATAATAATAATAATACTAATATCATGACCATGTTCATTAATGATCATTACAGTACAATTATAATTATTATTTTATTGTTAATGATATTGTTCTTTTTACACAAGCATTTATTTCTTCCACACTTCATCTAGAGCTTCCCTTGTCCGAAGCTACAACAACAATTCTCTTCCAGCTCCTTCTCACGCCCATCATAGTTCCAAGTCTTCCGAGAGCGATCTCTCCTCTGCTGTGCTCTCGCTGCCCCAGCCTACCGCCCCGCCAGTAGCACCCAGCACCCAGCGGCCTCCAATGCCCCAAACATCTCTTGCTGTTGCACCCCCAAACGAGCACCCACCCTGTGGTTTCAACGGGTGTCCAGCCAACAATCCCCCGCTACCTCTTCCAGGTGGCCTAGGGTCTCCTGGAGCCCCAGTTGGCGTAGGCTGCGGGGGAGTGGGTGAGCTGGTACCTGTGGCCTTGGGCAGGAGTGAGGGAGGGGGTATGGGTTTCAGTGTGACGGCTGGGGGGCAGGGAGGGCAACTGGCGGTGGTGAAGAGAGTTTGGGACAGACGACAGTGCCACTCCCTACAGCCAGGGGACGCTATTATTAAAATTAATGGCGCTGATGTACAGAGCCTCAGCTTCGCACAGGTAATTAATCAACTACTCGGGTCTCTTTCTGAAGCTTTTTCCTCATTAACCGTCCATATTCAAATCCTTGCATATTAACTTTTTCATTTGAACAGGTGCAGCGAGTGCTGCAAGAACATACCAAACAGGGTGAGGTGGCCTTACTGGTTTACAGAGGAGGTGAGTGTCCTCCACACTGTCTATGAATAAGTTGTTTAAAATATTCCAATGTTACACCTTGTTTTTAAGGTCACTCTACAATTTTGGTTTAACTAAATAAATGACTAAAAATCATAAATGCTACATGTGAATTTAGGCATCACAACTTTATTATGTTTACTGTGAGAAATTAATATTCATTGCGATACTACATTAAAATTGTTGAACATTTGTTATTTTTAATAATGAATGTTTGATTGTTATTTTAACAATGTCTATAGCAATTAAAAGGTTATTTCACCCAAAGATTTAAATATGTCCATCTTCTACTCACCCTCACCCAAGTGTAAATGACTTTTTTTCTTTCAGAATAATCTAATCAAAGTTATATTAAAATTGTCCTTGCTCTTCCAAGCCTTTTCAGTGGTAACCGGGTGTTTGTTGTCAACAGTTCAGAAGACGTGAAATAAAGTGCACGCATCTGTAATAAAACATCCCTCACACGGCTCCTGTTCTCTCCCAGGTTCTCTTTGTTCCCCAGGCTCCCCAAATGCCTATAAGAGACCTCCTCCATCCCTGGGCACCCCTGATCTGACCTCGCCTTCCTCCGATGGTGCTGTGCCCAGCCAGAACCCCCTCTCTCCCTCCTCGACCTGCAGTGACCTCCCCAACCTGGTCCAAAGCACCAGCTTCCTGGACTCAGTGCCCGTGACCCTGACCCTAGAGCCCCGGAACTGGATAGGAGTCGAGGATGGACCTGCTCAGTGGAGCCGTACCGCTCCCTCTAATCTCGGCTCATTATCCAAAAGCCATGTAGAAACGAGGGGACCGATCTCTTCCAGAGCGATGGATGTGGAGTTGAGACGGAGACCAGGAGAAGGATTCGGGTTTGTCATCGCATCCCAGGATGTAATGAATGGAAGTAAGTAAAGACTGGGCATGACCTGCATTTATGATTTGTGGCCAGTGGATGTGACCTTGTTGCCTTTGTTTTGTCTCTGGTTATTCTGATATTTGGAAGCCAAAATGAACATTTTATACATTAATTCAACATTATTTTTTATCAAAACCAGGTTTCTGGAAATATATACTTTCTATTCTATTTTCTGTCTGCATAAAGTAATTATCACAGAGTAATAGAGTATATAATACTGTTTTTTCCGTGTTAAGAGGCCAGGTGAATCATAATAAAATACCTCTCTAAGCATGTTGGTCATCTGAGTCATGTCATCATACAATAAGCATGTGCACAAATAATCTTTAATTATGAGACTAATTATGATTTCTTTAACTTGATTTGAGGCTTTGCTGATTTGAGGCTTTCGCTCTATTTATCAGTTGTTTTTAATTAGCCATAAATGTACATGTATGATTTGTACCTCACTACTCTAAACGTGGAGGGGTAAATGTTATAGATAAGTTAAAGTCCAAATGAGGTCATGGTTTGTGTCCAGCACTTCTTGTATTTGTGAAAAAAAAAAAAATGAAACTGTTTCCTGAGTGAGCAGTTTTTTCTGATTTCTTTTCTTGAGCATTGGCCTTTGTTCAGTTGTTTATTAGTTCAAAACTTGTTCACTGTTACTTGGGTCTTATTGTTTCTTTTGTAACATGATTTTGTTACATTTTCTATAAGTTTACGTAGCTACAGTACTTCACAGAACCAAATGTTAAGGTGAAAGTTTCTAGGCAGTGCATCAGACATAAAAATTCAATGCATCCTTTAAATTCAGTGCATCAGACATAAAAATTCAATGCATCCTTGCTGAATACAATTATTCATTTGTATATATGGAAAAAGAAAATTCTTAGACCAGAACAGTAACAGTAGTGTGTGTGTGTGTATATTGTTAGACAATACATGGTTTAAATATCACACGCGTTCCTTCTCATGATGCTTTTGTGAGAGGATTCAGTATAGTATTAAATCACTCCTATTTGCTTTCACTCACCACTCCTCCCTCCCTCTCTTTCCCGCTCTCTCTGCAGTCTTTCCCCCTCTCTCTTTTCCTCAGTTCAGTTTTGCCAGTGCAAGTGTCCTCAGTGTCTCTGCTCTAAAGGGAGGAAAAACACCTGAAAAGTTCTTCTTTTCTCAATTTCCTCACTGTTTTGTAATATTATATGTAGATTAAAGTCTCAGTGTCAGGAATTCTCTGGATTTGAAGCTGGATTGAAGCTGGATCAGGACAACATGCTGGAAAGGCTTCAGTCTGCCCTGAAAACGGTGAAGGACGTGAAACGTAAATACTATCTTACCTCTTATGGACTCCCATAATATCTGTATTCTGCTTAATTATTGACCTTGGTGTTGCTTACTTTACAAAAAGATAAATTATCTGCAGCTGTTTCAAGTTTAGCGGTGATTTAGTGGATTTCCAAATATTTCTCTGAACGCTTCGTGATTTGTTTGTTTGACCTGAGATATGTGTATTCAGGTGCATGGGAACAGTTGGTTCATGTCAGAAAGAACAGGATGTATGTTTTGCGTGTGTTGCATTGTATTCGTAGTCTTTGAACTCTCCAGGATAGTTCTTCTGAAGTGCTCCCCTTCTGATTATATCTGGGTTCTTTTCATACTTAACTTCAGAGCGTCCTGGAGCTGGGGTTCACCTGGGCTCTCACATGCCTGAAATATTTCCAGTTGCAGTTCCAATAAAAGACTTAATTCTTCTGTGATATGTTGGACCAGTGAACAAAGAATCATCCACATTGTACAAGGGTCCACATTTCTGCTTATAGACTTCCATAGCTACGAACAGAAAAAAAACGGTGAAGCACATTTACAAAAAAAAAAAAAAAGAGTCAAAAATATGACGTTTTTTGTTGTTGTTGTTGTTGTGGTTTTATTGTTTTTGCACATGGAACCATAGTATCACCCTATTTTTGGCCAAAGTTGTCTCTTCCCTGGTAGTACTATAGTACAATGATGAGCCATAGTATTTATGTGGTACTAGATGGGGTTTTCAACAAACCCCTGGTACTGCCATGGTACAATGGTGAATGTTGAAAATACTTTGTGAAAATACTTGGTAAATATTGTTGATATCCTTTGGACATGATATCATTGTATTACCATAGTACAATGACGGTATCACATGGCAATACTAAAGTATTTAAAAATTAAGGTACTACAATTCATTTACCATAGTATTTACATGGTACTGCCTTGGCACAAATCCAAAAAAGCCCATAGCACCATGGTATTACTAGTTTTTAGTATTTTTTGGGCATGGTACCGTATTTTATTTTGGATAATCTGTCATGGTATTCTTTTAAATCTGTTGCAGTACCATACCAGTACCATAACACATGAATATAGTATCTGTATATTTTATATTTTATGTCAGTTACATTGTTCCTGTTAAGAGCAGCTCACCCTGAATACCTAATCGTGTGTGTGAGATCATCTACATGAGTTCATTTGTAGGGAATGTGTAGTGTGCGTGTGTGGAGCAGAGAAAGTGAGAAACACTGCATTCTCGTTCCAGTTGTGCTCAAGACTGTCTGTATCGTATCTGTATCCTCTCTTTGTGCAATATCCTAAAGGTGTTGTCCTATGCCTGTTTCCATTTTTCAGAGGAACAAGTTGTTCTAGGGTCAGCTGATGCTGCTTTGTGAAGCTTAGCCATGTTACCAATCATCGCAAGTTGTGGATCATTGGTTGAGCATATTTTCACAATGTCATGTGTGGTTTTGCATTGTTCATTTTTACATATTTACATGCCAGGACTAATAAGCTGGATAAGATTAAATATTAAACAGATGGTTGGTATTGCATTTTTATCCCCAAAGGGATGCAAGCATGCTTGTACTTATGTGTATGTTTGGACGTTTACGAAGTATTTAGCTTTGTTGGACTTGTGTTGTGGATCTGTTTAGATAGGATGTGTTAATTCAGTTTGTACAGTGCTGTACACTCTAACATAATGAATCATTTGTTGCTGTTTACAGCAATGTTGCGATTATTTGTTTCTACAGGGTCATCCTGATGTAAAAGTAGTGTTGTGGGACTGATCCTCGGTCACCATTAGTTTTAATGCTGTGATCTGCATCTGTGTGTTTCAGCTCAGTGATGTGTAGTATGTTATTGTTTTTTCTCATTGTTTTTGCTCACAGTGTTTTTACAGATAGAAAAGTATTAATATGCGCTTGGTCACTTGTTGTTAGGCATATTTTTTTTTTATCACATTAGGATGAGTAAATTGTGTATCCTGACTTTGTGTCAAAGCTAGGCTTAAACTTTTACACAGCTCATTGGCTCGTGGTTCAATGGAAATCAGCCCAGACATGAAAATAACAGAGCTCATGAATAACAGTGCAAGGGAAAAGAAACAAGCGCGACCCACTTATTAAACATGCTTAAAGAGTAGTTAAAGTTTCAACAATGCTTGTGTTGTGCACCCATTTGTGTCAGTTTTGAGTTGTTTAAGTATTAGAATTATCGAAAGTCTTTTTGTGTTAAAAATTAATATCTAATAATTTTGTGCTCTATTACTATTATATATATATATATTAGGGGTGTCCCCAACTAAGGATTTTCATAGTCGAATCGGAATTTTCAAATCTTGCTGATATTCGACTGATAGTCGAATCATATGTTTGGGGGCGGGGCAAAATGCATTAACAAGAGTCAAGTCAGACATTCGACAGCCATAATTACTGATGTTAACACACAGGGAAAATGTGTAACAAATGTCTTGCAGATACAAACGGGGAAAATTATGTTTTTATTTAAAGGTAGTTAACACCTTATGTCGGCAAAATCATAACAATTAACAATTTTTACAATAGTGCTCTCATTATAAAGTTAGCCTGTATGACAGTTATTAATGTTCTGCATTTCTGTTTTGAGCGGCATGTGCAGAAGATGACCAGTAGAGTGAGCATCTGATAGCAAGTTTTTAATCAATGGGATTCAACTCACAATTTCATATAGAATAAGCTTCGTTATTTATACAACATAACGTTAATATTAGGACTTGTAGGCTATCTGCAAAAAGAGCTTGAATGCAAATTAACACATCTGCGGGGCTCTGAATGCGAACTCCTTTTGTCACGGATTATGGAAAGTGAAACAAATCTATAGGTGGTGGGATTTATACACAAACTCTAAAATATTAATTTGAAGCTTCTTTCTTTTCAGATTCTTATTCATGGCTTTATCTAGGCTTCATATTAACCTATTGTGAGAAAACCGCAAGTTCTATGTGAAATCAGACATTTGAGCGCGCACATATAGTCAAAATGGCATAATCATAACAGCCCGCGAATATTCGATATTGGTAGTCGAATCAGGCTCCTCAAATCGAAGGGGTCACCCCTAAAATATATATATAATTTTCTATAGAAAGTGGATTTTTCCTGAGCTTTAGAAAGCACGTCTCTCTCTGTGTCATTCATAATAATGTGGATTTCTAGGATTACGGGAAGTATTTGATAACAGTTATGTAACAAACACCATATAACTTTATGAACCCAAAATACTCTGACTCCCTAAGGGCAATTCTCTTTCTTTCAGACAGCTGGGTCAGAAACAGCTGTACCACTCTATTCATCCCTGTTATGTTCATCTCTGGGGAAGTCGTGGCCTAGTGATTAGAGAGTTTGACTCCTATCCCTAGGGTTGTGGGTTTGAGTCTCGGGCTGGCAATACCACGACTGAGGTGCCGTTGAGCAAGGCAACGAACCCCCAACTGGGCGCTGCAACATAAATGGCTGCCCACTGCTCCGTGTGTGTGTGTGTGTGCACTTTGGATGGGTTAAATGCAGAGCACAAATTCGTATGGGTCACCATACTTGGCTTATTTATCTCTTTATAAAGTGCATACATATCGGATAATCTGTTAGTAGTTGAACTGAAGTGCTGGTTAAACTAGTTTGTAAATTCTGTTATGTTAATCCAAGAGCTCGGTAAGATCATAGAGATGTTTTCAGACTTAGAGTTGAGGTAGCTTAAGGACTTTCTGTATAGATCTAAAAAAAAGGCTTTTATGTTGTGAGGAAGTGTTTCTTGGCTTACGCTTGAAAGACACAGCAGAGTGTTAATAAGGAGAGCATTTCTAACATGTTTTTCTTTTATGACATGCTGATAGAGTATGTTTATTCAGATCTGCTGGTCACTACATCAGGGTTCTTTATTATGAAAACTTGCATGTCAGTCTAAATTTGGTGTTTATGTGCCTTTCATTCTCACATCATTTCAGAACCATCTCCCAACGAAGATGTATATGGAGCAGAAAGCTTAAGGCAACAGAGCAGTATTTCAGCCTGCTGCTGTCTGATGTTTTACGTCTCTCTCCCTTCTTTCTCTAATTGACTGTCTCTGTGTAACATGATGGCAAGTGCTCAGGGTAATTGTACGCAGGTCTTTGAGAGTACAATCTTGGCAACCAACCTCTTGTTTGGCCAAGAGTGAAAGGCTGAATAATGTGGACAGACGAGGTTGGAGTGGAACAAAACATCATATTCATAGCGTCTTTAACAAACAATAGGCTACACAGAGTGAGTACAGACCCATCGAAGGACAACAACAGTGAAACTTAGGACACTGAGGAGAAGACAATAATCAAACAAACACAGGTGTACAATAAACCTGATAGCTGCATAGGATTTCTATGTCAACTAGCAGGTGGAACAGTTTATTCTGGTGAGTTAAAGCAAGCTTGTTCTTTCTGAGAGGATTTTTGCTTTGGAAACTTCTTTGTGAAATGTGAAAATGAGTGGAACAATGATTCCCCCCCCCCCCCTTTTAGTGTGATGGAGAACGTCAAAATAAACTTTGTAATGAACAATGACACACACAATGTTTCTTTTTTTCATGTAGAACACAAAATATTCAGTTTAAGAAGAGATAGTTCATCAAAAAATAAAAACTTTGTCACTATTTGATCTCGTCTCATACATTTTTTTATTTTCTATGGAACTTTTTTTTTTAGGAATGTGGTAGTTTTGTGTGAGGAACAGATTGAACTTAAAGTCATTGTTCTGAAATGAAAGTCAAAATGTTTAATTTTGAGTGGGAAAAAATAGTTCACTCCAAGAAACAACTACAAAAATAAAAGTAAGAATTTGATTATGATTTTTTAAACTGACTGCGATTTCTTTTAAGAGTTTCAGCGTGGACTATGAGTTGTGCTGTAATGTAACTGCTAAAGCTTTGAGATTTGCACAACTTTGCACATAATCTATTCAGTACTGAAATAAATCGTCATGTGGCTATCTCTAGGATTGGCAGTAAGGTCCAGAATGTCCCATGGTTATGTAAACATGAAAGTGAAGAGTTTGTTCAGTCTTCTCTCAGATGTTTAACCATCTTTTGATTCAGTGATTCATAAATGTGCCCCTTTTATCATCACATCATGTTTTACCAAATGGGAAAGAATATTAAGTGACCCATTATAAAGTAGAAAGAATTTAGTTTTATTTGCATGGAAGAGAGGTTGATTATCTCTCTTTCTTTGTGTCTCTTTTTTTCTCTTTAGCCTCGTCTCTGGTGTCTCACAGGTTTGTGACGGTGCGACGGGGCAGCCCAGCAGCACGCAGTGGTCAGATCCAGCCAGGGGATCAGCTGGAGGCCGTGGAGGGCAGATCAGTGGTCACGCTGCCCCACAGAGACCTCGCACAGATACTGCGCAGAGCCGGCAACACACTCAGACTCACCATCATACCACGCTCTCACACTAGTAAGCACACCACACTCATTCTACGCTCTTAATTTCACTTTTAAAATTAGACTGTGGGTTCGGTGGTATGTTTGTTCATACACTATCATTCAAAAGTTTGGGGTTGTTAAGATTTTTTATGTGTTTGAAAGAAATTGCTTATGCTCATCAAAGCTGCAATTACTTTATCAAAAAGACAATAAAAATTATTAACTTTTGATGGCAAAGCTTTGTTTTCAGCAGCCATTACTCTAGTCGTCAGTGTCACGTGATCCTTTAGAAATTCTTTTAGAAAATCAATGTTGACAACAGTTGTGCTGCTTAATTTGATTAAAATATGCATATACTGTAACTGTACAGATTTCTTCAGGATTCTTTGATGAATAGATTGAAAGATAACAGCATTTATTTGATATATGAATGTAAAACTCTTCACTGTCATTTTTGATCCATTTACTGCAACCATCCTGAATTAAAGGATTCTTTAAAAATGTTTGAATGGTTGTTCACAAATTTGTTTTTGTGTACATCTTTACATTTTGGTATTTGTTTTGTAAAATTCCTTGAGAAACTTTCTGTAAATAAAGTTTATTAATAATAATATTATTTATTAATGAACATTTATGTAGTAATTAATAAATAATGAAACCAATAGAATATTTCTAATTCATGTCCCTTAGTTATATTTTATTTATTATATTATGAATTAATGTTCTTTCTGAGACCTTTAGTGTATTTCCAACAGTTTCCACAAGAGGGTATTCGTGTAAAGACACTAAATAAGAGGTCTTTTTTATTTTTATTTTTATTTTTTAATTTCAGACAATAATCTGCCTGAGTATCCTGACTTTGATGCTGAGAGTCGGTTAAGAAATGGGCATCGTGCCAAGCAAAAGGTGAGACTACATGCATGTATACAGAAATGTACAGATACATTTAAATGGGTCGTGGTCGTGGAATAATTTTGTTCCATAGACTTTTTTTTTTTTTTTTTTACCATCAACCTCAGAACTTTAGGTTCAAATTCACACAAATGTGCAGGGAAAGTGCATCTCTGTAACTGGCAACCATTTTTGATGCTCCTACAGTGTGCTCCTACAGTGTGATCATATTATTAATATTATATTTTCTATTTAATATTTAATATTCGATGTCCTATAAGCTGCATGACTGTAGCATGTTATCTGCAACTTTCCAGTATTTCATACCTGACTCCATATAAATTTGCTTATGAAAATGTCTCTCTCTCTCTCTCCACAGGATTCACAGTTTTATAGCGTTGATCTTGAGAGGGGGACAACAGGGTTTGGTTTTAGTTTGCGAGGTGGAAGCGAGTATAACATGGGTCTGTACGTGCTCGGTCTGATGGAGGGTGGACCAGCTTCACGCAGTCAGAAAATACAGGTCAGTTTACACACATACACAAACTATCACACATGCACTAACTTCATTTTATTGGGACAAAAATGATTACAAGATTATGCTGATTGATGCTGGGATTCGACTGTGTTGTTGACATTACGCTGAGTCACAGAGGGTTTTGCTGACTCGCATTGCAGGTGAGTGATCAGCTCGTGGAGATCAACGGAGACAACA
Organism: Carassius auratus; assembly: GCF_003368295.1. Classification (NCBI taxonomy): domain Eukaryota; kingdom Metazoa; phylum Chordata; class Actinopteri; order Cypriniformes; family Cyprinidae; genus Carassius; species Carassius auratus. Next base: position 333,716 of record NW_020525031.1, on the reverse strand, counting down.
CAGCTGGAATGACACACAGCCAGGCTGTAGAGCAGATCCGAAAGGGAGGAGCTCGTATACACCTCGTACTGAAGAAAGGCAATGGATACGTTCCAGATTATGGTGAGGGGAGACAAGAGTAATGGAGAGGGTTTGAGAAATTTAGGTTTTGATATGAGTAATGGCCGACAGATGCCTGGAAATATTTTTTACAAAAGTTGTGCTTCCTTCTGAAGGTTACCAGGCTTATCTGTAGACATTTTTCTAGTCAGGGTCATGGGTGGGTAAAAGGATATTTGGAGCTCATATGTTGAAATGATACATCCTCCCATGAAAATCTAGTGGAAAAAAGACATTCAGGGCTTTTCTAAAAGCATTCAGGATATAAGCTTCATCCTTTGGTGCCCCCATGGTCAGACTAAAGCTTCCTACCTGTATTTTTTGCAACTCTGCATGTTTTTGTTTCTTTTCTTTCTCTTGCTGTCTTTCACTACTTCATACTTCTGCTCTGTTTCTCTCTCTTAAACTCTGATCCAGTGGAGCTTTCCAGCTTATCTCTTTGTATGACTAACTCGAAGCAGGGCGAGCCTTGCTTCTATGTCATCGGCCGGACAGAAAACACGCGGTTGGTAACAGTTCCTCGTTCCTGTTGGTTGTCATTTTTTCTTTCTTAATGTTCACTTTGAGATCTTAACAGTTGTCATGCTCCCTTTTACATTCTGCTTTTTCTGTTTCAAGTAACTAGGGGTGTCATTTTATTTATATAAATGTGTAATAAAATAATATTAATAAATATATTAAATAATATTAAAGATACAAATATATTATTATATATATACATACATACATACATACATACATACATACATACATACATATATATATATATATATATATATATATATATATATATATATATATATATATATATATATATATATATATATATATATATATATATATAATTTTTATTTTAAGTTTATCAAAAATTTACTTTACAAAATTCACAGGAGAATTTTCTTTGTGAAATATTCTCAGCTACATTTTTGAAAACCCTTTGAATGGGCATGATGCTTTTGTTGTAACTGCTGCCCATTTTCTTCTGTTAAATTGTGGCCCTGATAAAGAACAATCATTGCAGAGTTTCCCCGAAGTCATCCAAATATTTGTTTGAGATGTACTTTAGGTCCAAAATAACCATAAAGAACTAAAACATTAATACAACAAAACACTAATGCCATTGTTTCACTGACAGTGTAGTTTAGTCAAGGACTCAGAAAAGCAGCAGACACATTTCTCACCTTTACCTTTACTGAGGCTGAGATTGCAGGGAATAACCACTTACTGATCTGTTAATGGTATGTCACATGCCTGTCATTCATCCACCCGCTTCTCTATCATCCAACCCTTATCTGACATCTTGTTTTGTAGTTGTTGTTTTTTTTGTAGATAATGTTTTATCATTCAGCTGTCTCTTTCTTCTTCTCAGACCGTGAAGCTGGAGCCGTTTCCCCCTCCTCACTATTTTCCAAAGAGCCGCGTATTGCTACAGTGGGTCGCTCTCCTTTGAGGAGCAGCAGATGGGTGGATGACAGTGGACAAGAGAGGAGGGGGAAGGAAAGGAGGGAATCGGGAGGAAGAGGAACAGAGGAAAGCAAGGGGGGCTGGGCGGAGGATGCTAGTATGGCTGGTAGTTCCCGGACGGCAGGAAGAAGGAGAGAGCAACAGATGCGTTCACGGAGTTTACCCCGCACACTGAGGACCCAAGAGGGGCCACGGAGAGAAGAGGATGAGGACAAAACACGGGGGAAAGGAGGACAGAAAAGGAACAACGACGAGGAAGACAAAAAAGTAATAGCATTGGAGAGAGAAGAGGAAAAGTGAAGGATGTTAGTTCAGAGAGAGACAGTGGTCTCCCAACACACCGAAAGAAAGAGAGAGGAATTGTCAGAAGAGAAAAGAGTGATCACAACAGAACCAGCACAGTGGAGGTCACACAGCGCACACCTTTCTCCTTCCTAATGCCTTTGGACAAGGACGATGATAGGTCGGGCGTAGAATCAGCTCGCAGCGTCTCTGAAGTCGGTGTGTCTGCAGCCAGCATCGCATTCTCGGGGACTCAGTGGCCCCTGGACACCATCAGCCATCAACAGGCTCCTGGGTCTCCGACAACAGCCCCGGGACCCTGGCTAGTCCCCAGCCCTCACAAACTCTCTCAGGTTTTAGAGGGGAAAAGCCTGAGCCAGAATAAATTAGGACTGTGGTCCTAATCTTATCTCTTTAAAGGGATAGTTCACCTGAAACCTCAACCTCATGACGTTCCAATTCAGTATGACTATTTATAAGAATTTATTTAGAAGAATTGTGCTAGTTGCATGTTTTCACATGAATAAATGGGTACTGAAGCATTTAAGATTAAATAAGATGCAAAAGCACCAAAAATGGTTCATGCAACCTGCATACTATATTCCAAGTCTTATTAAGTCGATTTTTGTGAATCTAAAAAAGGATTTATTTATGATTCTTTGCTACTTCTCTTATGAAATGTCATGAACATTGCAAAGAAAGCTATGCAAAGAGATTTTAGTGAATAAAAGTGATTTTAGGGATTTATTTTGCGATTGAAATCATAACTTTAATAGGAATCCACACCATCTGGAATTGGATGTGACTGAAAGACTGAAAGATTTCCCAATGTGTATTTCACAACGACTTCAGTTGATCATGTGAATTTGCTACATTTACCAACAAAAGCCTGCTTGGTGTTTTTGTGAATTTTGTGTGAGCTGTGGTTCATACAAAGCTACACTATTGACAGTATACAACGGACCTTTTTGCTTGCGATTGCACTTTAAAAGGATAGTCCTCACAAAAATGATAATAGTATTTTCTTTTTTGGGTGGACTGTACCAAACAACTGAGACTGTGAGCTGTTCTTTACACAAAACTATCACATATCATATTGACTTTTAATAACATTTTAATGTGATTTATTTCTCAAGCCAAATTAACCCATTTTTTGATTGATGTTCACTTTCATGTTCCTTTATTTAATGCTTTTGCATCCTTTTCTTAAAAATTTCTCCTTTCGTGTTTTATGGAAGAAAATAGTCATACAGGTCTGGAACGTTTTGAGTATTACTAAATAATGACAGATTTGTACACTTTTGGGGGTAAACTATCTCTTTAACTTTCTCTCTCACACACAGCCTCTTCTTCTCTATCTCTATATCTGTGGTTTTCACTACCAACGTCCCATCCGTCCCTTTTCTGTCTCAAATCCTTATCTATTTAGTACTAGAATTGAGATATTGGAATCATTCAGATACCGCATAGGCCTTTCATCCAGGCCGATCAACACTTGAGTTTATCGCCATCCAATGGCCAAGGAAAGAAAATGAGCAAATGCTGCCATTACCATGTGGCTAGCAAGGTCAGTTAACATGCGTCTATGATTCATGGTGTCCTTCATGGCATGTGTCTGTTTTTCATATTTTTATTTAGCATATTTTCCATTTATTTTCTTAAGAATGCATCAAAAAATCTATTATAAAAAGGAAGATTTATTTAAGACATGGTTGCTGAGTCGTGCCCCTGAAGAGCTACATATCTGAAAGTAAACTAGGTTGAAAACAGATCTTCAGGAGCAGGACTAAGTGATTTAAGAGATTTTATTAGCTGCTTGCTGACTGGACTGTAACCCCTCCCCTGCTATGTGCGCAGTGTTGGGGGGCAGAACTAAAGTTTTATTATAAGGCCAGTAAGCCGTATCAGGTGCCTTCTGCTTCTTTAGCCAGTGTTTACCAAAAAAAGAGAAACAAATACAACTAAAAGAACATAAGACGTAGCATAGTAGAAAGTTTGCAACACCTTAGTGTTCTGCCTCTTTAACATCTATATCTTTGCAAGACTTGGTCCACGAGTCGGGGAAAATATTCTGCACATGCTCTGCAGAACTTCAACTAAGTGAGTCAAAGTGAAAGAGAGCCATTACAAGTGCCTCATGCGATATTCCTTTATACTAGACATAGATTTCCCTCAAGCTCAAAATCACGACCCAAAGTTTAATTTTTTTCCCATTGTGCTAATTGTTTTTGCATTTGTATGCTTTCCCATTCAATATTTTAGACCCATTTTATTGCCCTTGACATTTCTGAAAAATCGCAAAAACAAGAAAACGAAGGCCTGTTCAGTCCTCATCCCCAAGCCCTCCACCAATCAGCATCGAGCGTCATGCGGAATCTTCATTTCAGGAGACAAAAAGAAAAAACAAACAAACAAAAAGAAAAAAGAACAACAAGGAGAAGAAAAAAGGGCATTTTGATACAGGTCTTCTATGCATTTTGTAAGACTTACTGATCCGAAAAATTGCGGTAGGATTTTTCTACCTAAGATATGAGATTCATAATTTTGTGTACTGTTAGAATACACAGGCAGGTGGTGAATCGAAACCCAAAATTTAAAGGAGAGCCGGTGATAATCGGACATGCTGCACCACCAGCTTATGCATTGATCTTTACCTCAGAACTGTCTGAGCAATAAGTGCTATCTCTTTCTGTTCGGTGTCATACCAAGCAAAGCTCTAGGCAAGCTCATCAGAAAGCTGCGTGATAGAAATATGCACAGTAAAATCATCTGCGATAAATTAATTAGAATGAAATGCATCCCTATATACATATATATATATATTTTTTTTTCAATACTACAGCGTTTTATCAAGTTGATTTATATGCATTTAAATATACAGTATTATATGTCAGAATTTTATCCTGCAGATTTGAAAAACAACTCAATGTGTTTTAATTTATCACTGGAGATATTTACTGTGCTGTAACATATCAACAAATGCTAACATAGAAGATCGCATGCGAGTTCTGTTGCCATACGCAGCCTGTAACATTTAGCAGTTTGCAATTCGGAAAAGTGAAACAACGATCTTAAGTGTTAACACTTGAAATCAGGGCTTTTACACAAGTATTACACGGCGTTCAGCTGTACATCTGAGGTGTCACCTGAAGTTCACTGCTCTCAGAATCCTCAACCAGCCTGGGTATTGTTATTGACTTTGTACCTGATTATCCCATGGGCATCAGCACGTACAGAAACTGGGATGAGCCTTCTAATATGTTTAGTTTGGGTCTATATTTGTGAGGGGGAAGATTTAGTTTGTTTTACAAAACATTCAATCTGTAGCATTACCCTTACTGTAGCAGGTCTTATGACAATACAAGCTTATTGTACATAATTATAGACCCTGGACATATCTTTTGTTTGTTTTTTTGTAATCTGTATTCTCGATTTCCCCAATGTCTCACATATTAGAAATATACAGTACTGTCGAGTTATCCTGAGACACATAACCGAGGTGCCCACTTGCTTGACGAGAAGCTTGATGTATCCAATGATTCTTATAATTCAGTCTTGCATGTTTGTAATGAGTATACTAGTTGTAATAGCACTGGCCCTTACAATGAAATCAAATGTCCCCATGGCATGATACTGTATTCCACAGCCCAGGAGGCCAATTGCAGTGTTTTATAGAACATCTGTTGCCAGTTTCAAATGATTCAAATGTGGAATCTGATCTGACAGCTTGATTGTGGCCCTCTTTTATATTCCTCTTCATGACATCTTCAACAATATGTTAAAAGCTACAGAAAGAGACAAAAAGACCACAAGTATGAAGTCCACAAAAATAACAATTAGCATGCCCACTAAACATTTGTCCAGCCACATATAGATTTCCTTGTACTGGAGACATTTTAGACCCGTAGATGTTCAATAGTCAGAGATGTATGTAGTCTCAAGGACGAGTCATACTCTGAGCCAACCGATATATGAATACAATGATGCAATGTTTTTTTATAATAATGTCTGCAAGGTTCCTATCAGTGCAAATGTGCCATTTAAATGCTAATCAATGATGTCATACTCTTCTTCTCTACTGAGAGAAATCTAGAATGGCGTTTGACGCTTTGAAAATGTCAAAACACAAATGGAGTGTTTCAGCTTTGAATTTTCAACTTGAATTTGCTATACGTATATTGGCCTTGTAAGGATTCAGCCATTGTACAGAACAAGAACAATTTTATTTGTAAAGAGGAAATAAAAGGAGATGTTTTATATTCTAGAAATATAGGATAGAAGGCAGCAGGGGTGTGAAGTATTTGATACAATTTGTGATTGTACTTCATTACTTTAAGTATTAATTAAAACTGACTATTTACAAAATTACATTTGTAAGAAGAATACATTTTTTCAAATTAGTCTTTACAATTTAATTTATATCTTTAAAAAAATTAAGTACATATTTCACTGGCCATCATGACAAAAAACTTAAAAAATGTAAAATGTATTATTTATATTCTATGCATTGTTAAAGACTCAAACGACTGAAGGGAGAAAACAGTGATCAGTTTATAAACCAGTGTTGTTATTAACTAAAACTGTTGTGTGGGTGTGGACGAAACGCCTATATGATATAAAATGTATGCATATCCAGCCTTAAATAGCTCAAATAGCTAGCTATCTACATAGAAACCAGTCTCAAATTGAAAAAGCTCGCTGGATGTCAAAGTTGCAGTTTCAGACAGCCCATAACAAACTGGCTGTATCTTTTCTTTTTAGCTTTTCTGAGCTGACAGACATGCAATAGACGTAACTAAAAAAAATAAAAACAAATCCAGCGTCCCCTTTAACAATTAATTTAACAATATCACAGTTTCAGGCTGGTATATATATAATTCTAAGTTTTCAGTTCTAAATTGTGTGTCTGAGTCTTATTGCCAGAACATTGAGACAATTCTGATTAAACGAGTTGATCTGCAGTTTGTAACACAAACCTACTTAAATGAGAATATCTCCACTGTCTTGTGATTTCATCTCGCTTTCATGCCTCGTCTATTTCTAAAGCTAAGAAATGTACTTTTAAATACTAAGTACAATTACATGCGCAAACTTTTGTACTTCCACTCAAGAAAGTTTTTTACTAGATACTGTAAACCATACTTCAGCGTAATTACTGAATGCTTTTTACACCCCTGTGTGCCGGACAGCTCGGCCCACGATAATGAAAGCAGAGGACATTCTGTCGTATAAAGGAAGCCGAGAACCTCTCGGAGACAGCCGCCTGCTCTGAATTCTTGTGATCTCTTATTCTCCATTGGTGCTGATCCTCCAACTGGCTGCTGGCTGCAGTCACTCTTTAGCTTCCCCCATTCAGTGCATATGGAGGTTACCACTTGCAAGAAAGCATTTAAAACAGTTTCAAGCGTTCGGATGGGGCCACAAAATTATTCTGTCAGAACCTGTGCAAAGGTTGTACTACCTTTATAGCATAAGAGTCCTCTCCTTAATTTTGACTTAACATAGAAAGGACTCTTAAGTGTAGAGAGGAAGCAGGCAGCAGTGTGTTGCAGATTTTTACCTGCCGGGTCTGAAGCAGTTATTTTAGTGGCGTCCTCTGCATGGAAGATTCTGAGTGTGTAAATAGCAGTCCGTGATGGGACAACTTAAACACAGATGTACAGGTTTTTATTGTTGCTCTTGATATGTATGAAGATACTGTATTGTTTTTGAATGCATCAACAGGGAGTTTTTAATTATGATTAATGACATGCAGTTACCAAAATAAACTGAATAAAACTGAAAAGATGTGTTTGCTCATTTCAATTTTATAGCCTGGTTCCAAAGGCTACAGTTGATTTCAGTTGGGTTTGGTTTGTTAGAATGTTACTAAGCTAATAGTGATATTTAATAAAAATATAAAAAATATAGATTAGTTTGTTTCACTGAAAAAAAAAAAAACTAAGCAGTGCTATATATTAGTATTGTTACAGTAGATATGGTTACTTTGATTTTAATGCCATGTTCCCAATAATTTTCTTTAAATTCTCAGTGGTGTTCCAACATGTCTGTTTGACTCATTCATCTGCAGTACATTTTCTTTTAAAATTGCTATAAGTACCTATCTCTGAAAAAAACTGTCCAGCTTTTTGTTGGTGACTGCAGAAGCGTGCGTCCTTGGAATTTCAAGGCTCTGCACTTCAACAGGCGAGTACTCGCACACATTACTGAACCGCTTGGGAATAAACTCCTACTCATACAATATCCAGCATCCTACATATTCACCACCTACTGAAGAAGAAAAATCTCAAACTGATCTCTCAATATCACACGACATTTGGCCCTACAATACATAGACACATAAGATCTGTTCCACTCACTGTGTCCACTGTACATATTCAAATACAGTACATTCTGAGATGCTCATCGCACAGAATGCATTCATCAAAATACATTTGAAAATATGATTATCACACTTATCACTTCACAGTGCGAGCAGGCCTGTGGGAATAACAGCAGAAGGCTTCACTTTCTCTCTCTCTCTCTCTCTCTCTCTATTATAATTGCTCTCACTAATTATACACCATGGCCTACACCATGTTAACTATGAAAAGGGTGGGTGAACGGGCTGCTGTGCCTCATCCTTCCTCCATTTATTTTGCCCCGAAAGCTCAGATAACATTGAGAATTTGGCCATTTTTTAAGCAGATTTTTTATATTATTATTATCCCGATTCAAACATGCATCAGCTGACTAAGAATCAATAATATACAGCTGCAGGATCACAACATCTTTATTTTTAGACTGGGAGCACATGTAACATATGCCCGAAAAACCGACAAGTTGCTGGGGCGTGCATGTGTGCTGCTCAGGGAAGCAGAAGGGGGCTGGATGTTGAGCACCAGGGAAATGTCATGTTGACCTTTTTAATCAGCAAGCTACAGGCTGCTTCAGATGAGACGAGGAGGAGGTTTTGTGTCACTCACATATTAAGTATAATCGGCGATAAGTGCAAGTACATTACAGCGTCTCTAACATTTTGTGCATTATGCAGTTAGCCTGGATATTGTATTTGTGTCAGTGGCAGGTGGTGGACCTAAGAAATGAGGATGTTTTTGTAGACCATTGTAAATTCCATTTTTGGCTGGTTAGCGTGCTTTATTCAGTGCCTGATTAGAAATATTTTTTTTTGTCTTAATCATAACAGACATCTTTTAAATTGCATAGCATTAAATTACATTAACTAAAATGGTCAAATTTAGAATTTATATGTCCTTATTTTATTAGCTCATGCTTTATTTAGCAAGCTAACTGATTAGCCCACATAATTAGCATAGCGCTTACTGGTTAATGGGCTGCATCCAAAAGCACTTATACTTTCTACTGTAGGTGCTTATTTTGTACTGTATAAGTGCTTTGCGACCTTTATAAAGTTATGATGCATATAGTTTGAATGCGTCATGTTGTCATTGTCATTTGACCTACAGCGTCAGTTGTGTTTCTTCACTGCTTTTTTGGCCCCATGGGATAGTATGCAATGTCTATTCAGTTTGCACTTCAGACTCGCACTGGAAGTCATAGTACAGTCTGTGTACTTTCTGCTTACTGTTTAATGAATAATGTAAATTCAGCCTTTTTTTTACTGCTTTTAGACAAGTATGCATATTCATATGCAGCCAGGATCTTTTCTGATTATCTAGAATAAGATATCAGGATCGCATGCTATAGTCTGTTGATCAGGTACTGAGGAAGGCAGATATCATTTCATTCTGGATCTAAAAAGCGTCTTTCAGGTGTCTTTCCAGACCACATAAAGCCACCACAGCTCTGCAGAGCAAATATCAGATCAACTGTAAAACCGATTTGACATGTTGATGAAGCTCTTTATATAACATGCTACTTCTTGTGAATGAATAGTTAAAGAATAGGAAATGTTCTTAAAGCATTTAAGAGGGAATGGAAAGCTCAATGCGAAATGCGAGAGCACAAACGCTGTGGTTGCCCTGTGGGGAGAGAGAGGAAGAGATGGCGAGGGTTGAAAACATGACAGTAGTTTTGAAGCTCATCTTCACAATATTCTCCATCTTTCTCTTTATGACTGGTGTCAGGGACATAAAAATGCACAAGAGAGATAAAAAACACCAACGAAGGATGCAGGGGGATGAAAAGAAAAGGAATACTGAAAAAGAGGGTGAAATTACATACATTCAAGGTTGCATTTGGATAGATAGATAGATAGATAGATAGATAGATAGATAGATAGATAGATAGATAGATAGATAGATAGATAGATAGATAGATAGATAGATAGATAGATAGATAGAGACTTTACAATGAAAATGAACCAAAATGCACAGAGTTAAGCAGTTGAATAATTAAGGCTTCTGTGTGGAAGAGTAAGAAATTAATTGGATTTTTCTCCAGCGTTTTTTCCCCTCTGCAATTCTTTTCTCCTCTGCATGCACCTCTTACATAAACAGTGGATACGAGTACGAGCGATGTGTGCACAATTCTCCCGTGCAGAGTGCAGACTCTCACACACAAGCACGTTTTGTATGAACTTTAAGAGGGCATCTAAAATGGAATGGAGGACCAGTGGCGCAGAATACCACATGCAGGTAAAGATAAATCCTGTACCCAGAAGTCAGCACAGTGGTTTCAAAAACTAATTAGTTGCATACTTAAACTGCATTTTTTTTTTTTTGAGAATCATGCATATTAGCTTTTTTTTGGGGGGGGGGGGGGGGATTTATCACTGGATGGATTCTGACAGGGAACAGTCTGCCTCCCTTGACTGTTCAGTGCACTGAACTAGAGAGATGATTAAGACACACCCTAGGTGTATAACACAGCATGAGTTTATGCATGTCACACTGCATTGTATTGGTGGATTCAATTGACAAATGTTGACAGAAGCATAATTATACCCTTCACATGGCATCACTGGATTCTTACTGCTATTAAAAAAAAAAATCAAGCACTAATGATAGAGTAAACCACAACATACTAGTGGTCTCCTTTTCCTGCATGTGCTTAGCACATCCCTCTCACTCACAGTTCAGCTGAAAGAGAGGGCAGGACATGTGGGTGGAAGTAAGAAAAAAAATTATGGTTTAAGTGTGGGTGCTGAAAGCAGTTAGAGCATGAGAGTGATTCAGCACATGGAAACATCCTAAAATTACTGTAAAGCTAACACATAGCCTACTTGTCCACGGTTTTTGTTTCAGTAAAAACTATAACGCCGAATAAAATATTAATATTGGGCACTGTCATCATCCTACGGTCACATTAACCGTTCAGAGCCTGATTTATATTCATGCTACCTGTTGTTGCAGACTGAAAATTTACATTTGGACAGCTCTGAATGAGCAACATGGCCTCACTGTGTAAATCTATGCTGGCTTGCTTTTTCTAGAGATTAAATGCACCACGCAGCCTTAGGTTTGAAATTGAGGTGTATTTGTAGGAGAGAAAGAGAAAGAGAGCGAGAGAGAAACTGTGCTCATTTTGGCTCAGCGAAAGGAGCCACTCTCCCGTCGAAATGAATGTTACCGCGTTCCAAAATGGCCGACCACATGGACACAGTTTCTCTGGCATGTTCCTCTAGCGCTACACGCTCGGACTAACGTCAGAGCCTCGATTGAAAAGAAAAAAATATATTATCTCTGACTCACTCAAATGAATTTAACCCCTGCATCACCCTTTACCTCGGCGAGAGTCGCTGAGCAAGATCGACATGCTGCGAAACTAGCGATCGAGACACATGTGGACACTGCGGTGAAACCGAATGGCGGCGAGGGGCGCCAGGTGCAAGGCTGTCCAGGGAGCATGGTTGCCAGGGTAGCGGTTTTCCCGCACAATTGGGCTATTTTAGAAAAGGAGTTGCGGGAAAAAATACAGAGTTGCGGGTTGCGGTTTTTTGGGCTACATTTATAATGTACCGTGGCCGCAAAAAAATAAATAAAATAAAACAATTGTGGACAAAGATAAAAGTGAACCTTTTATTAGTGGGGGTTGATCCCCAGGAATTAATACTTGCGAGTAGTATTAATACTTGCGCGCGCGCCACATGTGCTTTGACATCACAAATCAAGCATCATCATCACGTCACTCTCATCATGAGAGCGTTGTAGTCAGAAGCGTCGGTTCGGTTGTCTGTGGATGTACAAGCAGCATTCGAAAATGTCAGGTAAATGGGGAAAGTATGGAAAGAAGTATCGCAAAGAATGGGAGACAGAGAAAGGATTAAAGGAGTGGATTCGAAGTGTTCCAAATGATGATAGAATAGCGTTCTGCAAATATTGCAAATGTGAAGTAAGAGCTCACCACGGTGATCTGGTAGCTAATGCTGCGACTGAAAAACATTAAAAAAAAAAAAATGCGGCTCCTTTCTCAAATGCCAGAACATTATTTGACACAGGCAGTTCCTTTCTAAGAAATAATGCACCTGAGATTGTGTATTTAAAAAACAGTGTGTGATATTAATAATTTGGGTAAGACAAAAGGCGAATACTTTAAACTTAAACTTATATACATTTATTTTAAGGCCCTTTGTGGGAATCCAGCCGTTGTCTAATCTGATTGGACACTGAAAAATTGGGCTAGTTTTCATTCCATTTGGGCGGGTTTTGAGTTGCCATTGGGCTGGAAATATTTCTGGGACCTGGCAACCCTGCCAGGGAGTATCAGAAGGGAATGCAAGCCCGTTCAACATGTGAGCAGTTCATTCATGAACGAATATCTTTAGTCACTGGCATAGGAACGTCTTGACATCTGTCACACTGGGAGACACAACCGTATTGGGTAGTTTAATTAGTTTTCATGCAACGCAGTCTCCATAAATTGTCTTAAAAATGATAGTGACCGCTGTGCTCCATCAGCATGGGTGTTATTTAATGATCTCGCGCGCATCGGCTTGACACTGTGTGGACGAGCACGCGGACGCTATTTTGCGCGTCTCAGCTGTTTCTGGACCGGAGCGCCTTTGCGCTGATTACACAAAGCGACATAAAACCCGACAGGCAGTGGACATCCTGCTGCAGGGATTGCATTTCCTCTCGATTTCGTTTTAGTTGATGGAAAGGAACGCGTTAGAAGCAACCGCAACACAAGATCACTAATAATTTGTTATTTTCATACTCCTAAAAACCACAGATGTTAAATCTATTTTAATTTAGATTTTTACGTTGGAACGTCAAATTTGGAGATTTCATCTACTTTGATGTCATCGATTTGGGACGCGTTCTACACATCGTCTCATTATCGCGAAGCTGTACGCGTTGGAGATGCGCGATTGTCTTCAAGGACTGTCTGGGCAATAAGTGTGCAACCGCTCGTGAGTAAACGGCAAATGCGTGCATGAAACATTAATGATAGATGTAATATTTTAACACTGAAGGCAAGTTAGGGTTAGAAATAATGGAATGAAGGTGTAAAGAAATAGTGTGTTATGAAATAACCTAATATTGTGTTGAACGGACTTTGCAATGAGTTGAAATGCATCATGCGTGGGAAACTTGATTCCATCTTAAGTTGCATAATGATAAGCAATATTCATGGCTTGAATGAAGAGATCTTGGGTTTTGTAATGAAGGAAGAAACTGGGTTGTACTGAAAGACATGCGCACACTTCCCAGAAGCCAATTCAGAATTGCAGTGGATTTATGAGAAGAACTTCGTTCCCCCTCTCTCTCCACCTTTCTATCGCAATCTCCTCTGGAATAGAATGACTCCTGATGTCTAATGTCTTCCAAACACTTCAGTCTGGAATATGAGTCATGAATAGACAGCCAGGAAACAGCTGCAGTGCTTCAACTCCACATTTGAAAGAGAAACGGAAGAGGATGCACACCAGAGAAATGGACGAAAAGGACATCGGCTTTCCTTCCTGTTTAAAGGATATTTGCTGACTTGGCTTTTTGCTTTGCATCCTTACCTTGGACTTGAGGTGCTTGGAATGCCCTGTGACTATCAAATTAGATTTTTGTTCATTTTTATTACCATCTGGCTGAATGACTGATGAAGTTCATTTCTGCGAACTGGCTTTGATCTCAATTCCATGAATACTTGGTGGCAGTGGAAAAATGGCACACTTGACAGAAGAATAGCAGTGCACACATACAAACACATGCTCACAAACATCGTAAACGTACAAAGGAATTGACATTTATTATTATCATCATCATCATTTGAATGTGAATGCAAATTCCCAATATGGAATTTCCTCATCCCTTTCCAGTACTGTGACTTCCAAAACTGAATTGAACTTTGAGGAAATCTCCGATTAAAACGACTGACTATTTTAGCCTGGCTACCCAACTCTAACTCCAACACATTTCCATCTCTCCCCCCCACCCGCTCCACGTGGGTGGGGGGAGAGCTTCCTCTTACGGGGTGGTCCTAGAAGCTTATCCTGGCAGACGGTGACTGTCAGTCAGGTGTCCATCAGCATGGAAACTGGGCAGGGCACCCCGGAAAGCCCTAACCGGGCTGTGGAGTACCTGCTGGAGCTTAACAACATCATTGAGAGCCAACAGAAGCTTCTGGAAACTCAACGGCGGCGCATTGACGAGCTTGAGGTGCAGCTGGAACGGCTCAGTCAGGAGAACAAAGACCTGAGGTTGGACCGAAAGCCCTGCCCACCCCCACCTCCACCTCCTGTCCACCCTGTCCAGCCACCCACTTCTAACGCTGCAACCTCCACCAAAGTCTATGCCAATCAGATTCCCAACAGCAGGCCCATCCCGATACCCATCCCGGCTCCAGCTCCCCCTCCCCCACCACCACCCGTGCCACCACGGGACCGTCGCGTCAATGCCAACACTCACATGAGACTTGGCCAAAGCCTGTCAGCTGGAGCCAATGCCACCGAGCGAGAGAGGGTCCGAGACAGGGAACGAGACTGCACCACTACCAGTTTGGGATGCTCCCTGCAGAGACCGTAAGTACAAGCCTGCTGGCTCTTTTACTGCATAGCTGAGGATCTACTATAGAAAACAGTTTCCACCGCCTCCATGCTGGCTGTTTGGACAACTGTCAATCAAGAGAGTGTGTGTTTACATGCAAAAACGGTTTAAGACCATATGTTTGTGCGTGCGCTCTAAATAGACCACAGTTTATAGTAATTTAATATATTTAAAAGGAAATGGTTAATTTAAAAATGAAAATTCTGTCACGGTCATATTTATGTTAAGTTCTAGTGTTCTTTGGACCCCAGTGAGTTTCATTGTATGGACGGTTGAAACGTTCTTTAATATATCTTTTGTGTCCAACCGAAGAAAGTCATCCAGGATTGGAATAACATGAGGGTGTGTAGACGCTGACAGAATTTGAGTGAACTATACTCTTACTTTCTTTAAAGGAAACAACTGTGTGCAACGCAATATTCACTGACACTGGATGAAGATTTGAACTACACACACTTATGAATATTTATATACTGTTTTATGGAGTTTTTACATCATACAGTACACTAGTATTTTAACAGCATTTACATTACTCTAGTAATATTAATGACTTTATAACCAAGTAACCAAAAAAAAAACTCTGCACTTTTCAGAGGGTATCTCTGCTGTTCACTCTCCTTCTGTCTTACAAACCTGAAATTGAGTGCAACAGTCTGTCACAATAGGACCGTTTCCAGGCCATCGGACAGGCAGCTGGCTGTGCCATCGAGCCTGAGCATTACATAAGTGGACCGTCTCTTATCTGGACAGACTCATGCTGATGGGCCTTTGGCAGAGTGACAGGGTAGTGTCATGGGAAACTGGGATTGAATTAGCATGCTAAATCTGTCACAAATGTAGTAATTTTTTTTTTTTTTTTTGGATATCGAAAGAGATTGGATTATGCCAGTGACATTTTCTGGAGATTAAGGAAGTTCCGGGAAGTTTAGCTTTTCCTCTGTCATAGACTTTGCATTTCAAATCATTTGAATTCTGCATCCTTGCAGAATAAAGAGAGAGAGAGAGAGAGGGAGAGAGAGGGATGGTACAGAAGTGTAGTGGGCCACTCCTTGTGCAGCTGACAGTTTAAGTTGTTTGTCTCCCTCCCTGCATTGCTGAGGAATCGACCTCTCCATTGCACCTCTGATCGCTCCTGACTGTAGTGTGCAGTTTAGCCGGCCTCATCACAGCGCACCATGCATACAGATGCGGCCTTGAGCGTGTGGAGATTAACATTAGGTGGATTGGATCAGTTTCGAGCACTGCAGTACAGCATCTCCCGTAGTTTTTGAGGCTGGTCTGGTGTTGAGATTCGTGTTGGATGTGTGATCGGGCCACTGTGTAGGAGAGGTTGTGGTTGAAATTCAGCGCAGAGTCAGATTGTGGATCAACTTGTGTGGGAGAGCAAAGAGAGCGAGCGAGCAAAGGAGGTTGCAGAATACACCGCATTCTTTTTGTGTTGCTCACTTTCTCTGTTTTGTTTCTCCAATATGCTCTTCTCTTATATTTGTTTCACTTGCTCTCCTTTCCAACAGAGAGAAACCCGAATGCCCTCTGTTTGAGGAGATAAATTGAGGGCTTGCTTTCTCATCTGAGGCTTATTTCTTCTTTATCTTGAGGGCAGATAGTATACTTCACTTCTTGCATAGTAATTATGGTTTAACCGTAGTATTTGTTAGGAGGTTACTTATGCAACTTCTGTGCTCCAATAGGCATTTTTGTAGTTTTAATAGAAAAAAACAAACAATTTGGAATGATTTTTAGGAATTAGAGCCATTCCTTTTGAGAGCAGCTTCTTGAGGTTTTACAAGTTTTCTTAATGAAGAACATGTGCTAGTGTATATGACTGTACTTCATGAGGTACAGTACAATAAACTGCATATGAGTTGACATTCTCGTGAATTGTGCTTGCGTAAAAAAAATTATTCTGATGAAATGGGAAGTTGTGATTTATATTTTAGAATGGAATGAGAAGTATGCCCTTTTGATTCAGTTATTGTCAGTCGGTAGATCCTCATCGAACTAATTTACTCATTTTGTTCACAAATAAAATGTCCAAGTCCAAATACTATAGTAATAATCTTTAAGTATGTCTTTTGGTTGAGTGTTGTACAGTATGCGCTGCTTTGGTTGAAATGTGTTTTTTTTTTCTCCTGCCTTTAAATTTGTTAAACTGATTTGTCCAAAACACCACTAGTGTTTGTAGTAAAGAGAGGAAAAAATTTACAAATTTTTCTTAAACTAGTATATGTTGTGAAACATTCCATGGTCACATTTATAAACCTAACAGCTCCCACAGCTGCTTTTATATATATGAAAAAAAAAAAAAAGTAGAATGCTAATAGATTCAGCACCTCTGCCTTGGGGTCATCTCCTGTGTCATTAGATGATTCACATGATAAATGCGTGCACTCACTAGCAGTCACGTAAACAGCATCTGGTTGACGTGGACATGTGTTAACTTCACACTGGAGTAACTTTAGGGCTGCTAGCTTTCACTTGCCATCCACTTTACCTGGAGCAATGAAAAGTCACATGACTCTCTTGGTGTCGAGCAGATGGCACACCAACATGTCATTTGCCATTTTCTTTAGGGTCGCCTTTTCTCTTTTCGCCCACAAGGGTCGTTCACAGCATCACTTTTTCATGTGAGCTCTAGTTGCGTGTAGCTGTTCCTGTCCCATCAGACAGATGCCTGCGAATCCAAATGACCCAACTTTGGCGATCACAGTCTTGCACTCTCTCTGGTGTTATGCTTTCGGCTAATGAACAAGTGTAACCACTCCTGTGGGGGAGCTGTTGAGGTGGGATTGTTTCTCAGAATAATTAGCATGGCCGGTGTTAATTACATTTGTCCATTGAAGGTGGCAATTACTGTCATAGACGGGAGTCTGTGAGTAATACACTGGGTGTTGGAGGACTGACTGATAGAGTTTATGCAATTATGACTGAATAAGTGAATGTTTGTGGAGGGGCCTGTGTGTCAATCAAACCAGAAACCTGCTGCTTTGTTTGATAGTATGTTTTATTAGTTGTCATCAAAGTCTTAATTCATTTTAACCGAATTTGAGTCCTGCTCGACATAACTGTATTTTAAAGGTATACTCCACCCCAAAATGAAAATTGGCATGAAATTTGCAAATGAGGAGAAAAAAAAATTAATTTCAAGTGGATAAGTTGATATTTGTGATCTTTCAAATAATTTCCCTGCACAAAATCAATCTGCATTTTGTTCCATTGATTTTCTATGTATTTCTTACTGTATGTGTTCAACAATAACACATTACTCACACTTCTGCTTTCTTTTGTGTCTCTGTTTGTTTGTCTGTCTCTCTGTCTGTCTCGGTCTCACTCTTTCTTCCACTGGATCCACAGTCCGCAAGGATACTCCTGCAACAAAGACAGGTCTGTGTTCACACTTTCATTCAATCTCCATTTCTTCTTCTTCTTCTCCTCTCTGACTCCTGTAGTAGCGCACACTCCGTCAAGTGACAAGTGGCCTGTTCTATTTAGGGCAGCCTGAATGCATGTGGGACATGCCATTGCTTCTAATGACTTCTTGCTTCCCTGTATGAAAGAGCTCTTGCATCTGGAAGAACAGATTTAGCAGAACAACAGCACCCTGAGCAAAGTGTGAGAACATGAGGGCTGAACAGCATTTGGAAATCGAGAATTGGCGTCACTTGGCTGCAAGACTCTCTGTCAGCCGTTGTCGTAGTGACCAATATGCCCAGTGTGAGTATGTTAATGGGTGTTGATATGAGTGTCGTTTGCATTCGCCCATATAGTGAACATGGGCGTCAGTGGTTAGTCAGAAGTTACATGAGTAATGGCACAAGTGTGTGTGTGTGTGTGTGGGGGGGGTGTTTTTAGTGGGTGCAGGGAAAAAGGTCAAATGGCAAGAATGTGCTGGATTTTGATAGGCTGGGAATGTCTCCTTGTTCTTTGCTACCAAAAAGCCTTTTTCTAATGTGTTTTGATGCTGAGGTGTTGATGTGAGCACGGTCCGTGGTTTTGGAGTGTCTCTCTGTGGCGTTGTTATGACGATTCCTCACCATGGGCACGAGCCGGGGATCTGAAGGATAAATGATTGGTTGTCATGGCAACACCTGTAGATGAACTGGATTGCCGAAAAAGTTGCGTGTGCAATACATAAGCCGTTTTTAGTGTGTGTGGGTGTGCATGTATTTATGTACCCTACACGTAGCAGAAAGACACAGACAAACGGTGCTTGATGACAAGGCCGCCGCTAGGTCACGTTTCACTAGATTTACTCTCTGGATGCTTTTGTCCACAGTTCATGAGTCTCTCCGCCAATATGAATGTGAATTTAAATGTCCCTGCATTGTTAAATTGCACTAATACGGTCTCATAAATGTGACAATTTATGTATTGCACTATGAATGATGAAATCGCTTTGGTGTTCCTGCTCAACCTGGTTTCCTGAGCTGGTCGAGGCGTAAACGTGAGCGTGTGCTGGATCCTTCTGGGCTAAGCATGGAAATAACTCACAGCAGAGGTTTGTTGCAAGCAGCCCCTGCAGCCCACAGTCAGCAGCAGTGCATCACAGTATTTTTTCAGTGTATATATATATATGTATGTATATGTTTGTATATATGTGTTTGTATATTAATAATAATAATAATTAATATATATATATATATATTTTTTTTTTATATATATGTATGTGTGTTTATGTATTTTGAATTAGCTTTTATATTTTCAGGTTAAATTTTTATTCAATATTTTCTTTTACGATTATTTGTATGGCTTTTAGTTAATGTTTCTTTTTTTTCTTTCTAATTTACAGTGATTTCATAGTTTATATTTTAGTTTTGAGCTTTATTTATTGAGCTATTATTTTAATTTAAAAAATTGTAGTACATCTTAAACGTAATAATATTTCTGATATTTGTGTTAGTTTTCAATTGATATGTTTAAATTGGCTTTTTAGATATGTTCAGTTATAATTTTAAGTTTTAGTAATTTAGTTAAGTGCTTATGTCATGTTTCTTCTTTTTATAATAAGATTATCAAAAAAGGCTGTTTTGTTTTCTTTCGGAACAGTTAAATAGTTTTATTATTTTTCTAGTGGGAAAATCTGCTTTGGCATGGGTCTATTGTAGATGTGTAGGCCTACAATAAACTGTACATATCTTGATTTAAGAACGTCTCTGAGGGGTAGAATTTTATTATAGACTTTTCATTAGTTAATAAGAGTCCTCAGTTATTATGTTTCTGTGAATAGTTGTATAATAGATCTGCTTGTATTGTAGAGTGAAAAAACATTTCACATGAGTTGGCTGCTGATGATTTGGTTTGACCAAATGTCAATTTAGGGGGAAGTTGTAGCCTAGTGGTTAGAGAGTTTGACTCCTAACCCTAGGGTTGTGGGTTTGAATCTTGGGCCGGCAATACCACGACTGTGGTGCCCTTGAGCAAGGCACCGAACCCCAACTGCTCCCCGGGCACCGCAGCATAAATGGCTGCCCACTGCTCCGTGCGTGCGTGTGTGTGCACTTCGGATGGGTTAAATGCAGAGCACGAATTTGGAGTATGGGTCACCATACTTGGCTGTATGTCAAGCTTATCAGGTGTCAAAATACTCTGGTTTGGGTCAGCTTTTAATGAATAGCTTCAGGTTTGGGCTTGTAGCTAAAGTAAATCTATATGCAGTAGGCTACGCTGCTTTTCACTGATGCTTGCAAACACAGTATTTGTGCACACAGAGGTCGGAGATTGCACTGCGCACACATCGAAACACTGTGGCGCACAGAAACTTGTATGAATAAAATAACTTCGATACTGACCCGCTGCATTATATTTCTCACCAGTTCGTTCAATTGATTTGCTAATTAATTCAAATAAATGCGATCTTACCGCACTACTTCATCTCTGTGTGTGATTTAAAGCAGACCAAACCATAACTGCCGAAAATGAGCGTAATTTTTACCCCTTACCTCAATGTTGTACATTAAAATCTTTTAAGGCACATGCTGGCTGTGGATTATCCCTTACATATAAAGTGTGCGTGTCGTTTTTTGTATAGGCTAGATTTAAAACTAAACTTTTTTTTGCTCTTGTGGCTGATCTAGCGGCCTCTTTTTGCTTTGTGTGCTGAACTGGCCATGAGCCTTGATGAATCTTACATACTGACCATTGCAAGCCATTGTGAAATACAGGATGTTTAAAAAGTTTGGCTATTCGTTATGAAAAACCTGATTCTCGTTTGGCTGTAAATTTAACAGTACCGCTGTAGTCGGTTCAGACCAGGTTTAGGCTTCGGTTTAAAGCCTGTGCAGACCTCTAATCCGTTATGATCAGTGCAGTCCTTGGGTTTTTGGATTAGTTAGCATGTGCAAGGGACAGGCTCTACTAAAGCATAAAAATACCATATGTTTGCCGATATTTAAGAAACAGGCTAAGTTAACATACTTGTTTATCTGAAAAAGAATGCTACAGTCAGTTGTTCTCCTTTGAAAATCTGCGTTCCAGGCCGGAATGTCTGTGGTTGTTTTGATTTGTGAAACCCGCCACTGCCAGTTTACCCAATTATATTTCTGCACCTCGGGTTGACAGTTGGCAGAAAACAGTTCATTTAATTTCATTCATCATCAAGTGTGTTTGTTCTTGTTGGTGCCATCAATCTTGGCAACCTGCGTGTGTGAATAAAGTCTGAGGAGGAGGGGCTTTGACAAAAAAAAAAAAAATCAAATATCGAGAACGAGTCAATCGTTCTTTTGTTATCTGGCTCGGCTCGGTGTTCATCTTCTGTTTGAGTAAATGAATTACTCCGGGATATTGGTTTCTTTGAACTCCGAGGGTGTCTCAGCCACATCAAAAAAGTTAACAGCTTAAGTCATGTGTGGATTAATGTGTATTGGAGACGTGAACCGCTTCAAACTATTCAGTTCGATTTGGTGAACTGTTTCAAGAAGATCCAGTTATCGAGTGATTCATTCCCAAACCGGATATTGCAGTGTAGTGATGTTTTGAACTCGCTCACAACAGACATTGAAGAGAAGACAATGCTGAATGAAGTCGTAGTTTTTGCTATTTTTGGATCAAAATGTATTTTCGATGCTTCAAAAAATTCTAACTGACCCTCTTATGTCACATGGACTACTTTGAAGATGTTTTTCTTACCTTTCTAACCATGGGCCGTATACCGTACACACATTTTACCGTACACACTAAATCTAAAATATTTTAAACTGTGGTCTGAAGATGAACAGCGGTCTTACAGGTTTGGAACGACATGAGAGTGTGTCATTAATGACATAATTTGTATTTTTGGGTGAACTATCCCTTTAAGTATTTGAAACCAAACACTGCTTGGTGGTGTTAACACATCCACAGCATCCAGCTGAACAGATATTCATGCAGCCATGAATTTAATATGTACTTTCCTGCCTTCAGCCTCTTAGCTCACTATCAGGTTGATTACACTTTTACTGACAGCCATATTTCCCATCTGAATACTGAATGACATAAAGAATTGCAACATCAGAAAATGAAGATGGATGCTTTTTGTTCAAGTCTAACTATGCAGAGTGAAACTGACAGGCCACCTGAACAGTTATGACATTTTCCACCAGCTCAAATGGTGTGTCTCGGTGATAAAAGGAAGTGTGTGCTCCAGTGAAGTCGTATTGACAAGGCTGTGCAGGTAAGGCGGAGCCATCTTCCCTGAACTGAGCTAATGTGATAGCCCTCAGCGTCAGCATAGTGACTTCAGTCGATAGACCTTAGTCATGTTTAATTTTACACGAAAGAAAACGAGCCCGTGAGGGACTGAAGAACACCATGTCCTGCTGTGCACTACCATTCAAAAGTTTAGGGACTGCAAGATATTTTTTTACATCCTTGAAAGAAAGTTCTTAACACAAAGTGTTAATGTTAAACTAGAATTTTTACAGTCTTAAGTATAAAATTCTGCTTAAGAAAATCATTCTAACATGGTGATTTGGTGCTCAAGAAATATTTTTTCAAAAATTTAAATTTAAATTTTAAATTATTAATAATAAAAAAACAAGCATGATTCTGTATGTATGTGTGTATATATATATATATATATATATATATATGTATGTATATGTGTGTGTATATATGTATGTGTATATATATATATGTGTGTGTGTGTGTGTGTGTGTATGTGTGTGTAATTTTAAATCTTCCTTGCGGAATAAAAAAAAATATATATATTATCATTATTTATATATATATATATATATATATATATATATATATATAATATAATTTGTATTTTTATTTTTTTTATACATTTTGAATGGTAGTGTACCAATTTTCTAAACTGAAATATGGGTTGTAAACTTTTGATTAAAACAGTATGAAATATTGCATACGGATTTGCAAAACATGTTTTCTTAAGCAAAATTATTTTAAGGAGAGTTTTCTATATTAGCTTTTAACCGCATGTTAAAGCACCACATAGTGAAATCAGCTCCAAGATATTGCATCTCTAAATTAATTTTGTTTTAAAGTTCCATTGCTGAAATAAAGTAGTGCGGCAAAATCTAATTTTGTAATTCTGTTCACCTTACTTTTGTTTGTCAAATTAAATATGCTAGACCTATTTATCATTTATTTTTGCTAAGGAAATTGGTGAACTAGAGTATTTGTTAGGATCGTCTGACAATGCAGGTCTAGTCTTGACCTTTAGTGTGTACTTGCACAATCACTGCAGGACCGAGCATTTGGCCACAGCTAGTTTGTTCAAGCAGGTCACAAAGTTACAGAAGCGCTTTCTTGTTCCCTTTTTCTCTCTCCCTTGTGGGCTTCAGTTAGGGTGACCATATGTGCCCTTTTTTTCCAGAGACATTCTGGCCAGGATTTCTATATTGACTAAAATATCCAGGTTTTGGCTTCATATGCGCTGCACTGACCGATCGGTGTATGACATCAAAGTACTTTGAGAGCGATTCGAAAGCATGAGCGTCTGCTCTTCATAGCTTTCACATCACATCAGACTATAGCATTTGTCATACACCAATCCGTCTGTGCAGTACAACATTAAGTCGAGCACACTCTACAATGTAATTGCATCTCTTTGACCATTCTCTGTACATCCCACCTTCTCGCGTGCCACAACTGGTCATTTATGTACAATGCTTGCCTGTTATTATTCAGACTACTTTTCGATCCTTACAATTTAGCATGTATGAAAACAAAGCCAAAACCTGGATATTTTAGGCAATATAGAAATCCTGGTCAGGACGTGTCCAAAAAGAAACCAAAGAAAAAAACCCACAAATGGTCACCCTGCTTCAGTAGAACTGTTGCTGGGGGAACGAGGTGAGTTATCACAAATGTGTTTGTGTAAAGAACTGTGTGGGCGACAGAGTGAGAGAGAGAGAGAGAGAGAGAGAGAGAAAGGCAAAATAGAGAAGGAGAGAAATGCAGCAAAAAGAACTGAGGTACTAATTGAAAGAAGGAAGGAGTGAGAGAAGGAGTGATGTGCAAAAAGAGAGGAAAGTGCAGCTGACAGGCTAATAAAACATGCAGAGAATTACAAAGGAAATGAGATGCTTCTACTCTGCTCACACATACAAACTCACACTCCCACATCCTATCAAACACATGAAAACTGCTCCATCTACATCAAGGGATGGCAGAAGTCTATGACAAAAAAAATGTAAACACTGTTGTTTATTGTTAATTGAATGTAGGACCAAAATTTGAGAATGTGTTTCAGAGTATTGGATTCAATGGTAAATGTGGTGTAATAGAGCTGAAATTTAATCAAATAATGATACTGACAAGAAAAACAGAAATCCCTCCACTCCATTTTGTGTTTATGGTAATATTATTTTTATTTATATTGTTCTTCGTCTGCTCAATCCATTTGATTGACACCAGCACTGCCTGTTGAAGCCAGCAGAGAGCAGTGTGTCTGTTTGTTAAGGGCCACATCATGTTTCCCTCGACTTACATCAGCCCCTCCAGATGGGTCCAGAGAGACTCGCAGAGAAGCAAAAGATGGTAATACAGGGTTTAGCTCTTGAGGTGCTTGTTCACTGAGAGAGAGGAGGCATTTCAGTTGGTTTTGAAGTGACCATACTGTTGTGATGGGGAAGGACACATAGGGACAGGCTGCTTTTTTTGTTGCGGTTTTTAAAGTGTGTGTGAAAGCGAAAGAAAGAGCAGTTAAGGAAAGGACTTGTTCGAGGTCATGTACCAATACAGTCCTTCCCCAGAGGATTCAAAATTTCGGTGTGTTTGTTCATTTCCTACAACTTGTCCCAGCTGAACTGATAAAGAAAGTAAGTTTCTTACAGAAACACAAAATTAAATGTGACCTGAGAAAAGGATAAAATATCTGACCACAATTAAATTTAAATAGAGCAAATAATGTAAAGTTGTTATTATTAGGAAATTAATTCAGGCAATAGAACCTCATGTTAGGTTTTGTTAATTTCTGCCCCTCAAAATCACTTAAAAGCTGAAGTGTGTTTTGGTAAAAAAAAAAAAAAAAAAAAAATATATATATATATATATATATATATATGTGTGTGTGTATATATATATATATATATATATATATATATATATATATATATATTACTCTTACCCCACTTATTGTGAAATATGTCCGTGGATTTTCCTAGTTCTAGTTATTGGTCTCTAGTGCTATCAAAGCATTTTGTTTGTGAGCCCGCATGCTCCATGCAGCTACAGGCTCAGCCAATGGAGTGAGTTTGGGGCGGGGCTCACTGTTTTGGTGACCAATGGGAGTGTTCGGGAGACTTGTTTGAAAACAGTCAATATTTTCGCTTTGTCATTTGGAAAATAAGACACTTCAGCTTTACCTTTTGGCACCATTAAAAGTGTTGTTGCACATACTGTAGTGTAAAGGTCTCTCAGAGGTCACAGTTCACACCCACAGATTCATCCCTGGCCTTTTCACCCCAGCGCATCCTGAGGACTCATGCCACCTTTAAAAACACTTCTACATCCTTCTCTTTCAGACCACAATATCGATCCATCTCTCTTCTTTTCTTCTTTCACCCTTCCCTCATTTCATGCCTGTCCATGTATTATTCCCTCTTAGTTTTCTCGTCTCTCTCTGTGTCAGTGTCACTGTGTACTGTCTGCTTGAGCTTTGGGTGGTGCTGCAGTGTCGGTGGTGCATTTTTTTTTTATTTTTTTTATTGATGTTTAATGTTAGCATGACAGACTCACTACTGTCCATCAAAACTGGGCACAGTTCATCAGTGGGGAAAAAAAAAAATCTTTCTTTGCATAAAATAGTTTTTTTTGCTCCACTAATCTAACCAAATTTGCCTGGGCAGGTTTAAACTGTTCACTAATAATATAACCTACTCATTTCAGTATGGTATGATCAAAGTCCTGCCCTACATTATTTCCCCACTATGCCCTGTTTGACTTGGAAATGCATTACATTATGAAAGTTAATTGCATTGTGAATGTCTTCAATTTTTTTTAATGAGAATGAAATCCTCTGATTGGCCAGTAGAGGTCAGTCACACACATTTTCACCAATAAACCTGCAGGATCATTATTGTATTGTGACACTCATTATTAAAGCATGAGGTTTGCTGACAGAACTGTCTGTGTACAACAGATGAGTCATTGGAACACACACGTTTATTCCATTTGTTAATTTGGGCATTATGGAATAAAGGCTGACCGTTGTTATTATTATTATTATTAATTATCAATTTTCATACCAAACGTAAGGCACTATTTACAACTCTTTTTTTTTTTTTGTGCCTAGTGTAGCTTATACAATTCTTGGTTTAGTTGCAGTGTAGTGGTATCACTTCGGATATGTTGCAGTCCCCTCAATAGTTCACTATTGAGTCCAGCAAGTGGGGTTAACAAAATTGTTTTAGTGCATCGAAACCAAAAAAAAAAAGCATTTGTTGCTCATTATTTTCACTTAATGATTACTGATTTGTCACTGATGGGTGAGTTTAAGTGATTTTGTCTTTTTTTCAAAGAGATTTTGTTTGTAATTCTATTAAATCTCTAATATTATTGCGAGGGGGAAATCCCATCAGTATCACAGGATTTACATTGGTTGGAAAAAAACTACTCCAATAATTTTAATTATTTGTTTTATATTTATATTTGTTATATCTGGATGCCATTTATGTATACTTTGCTTAAAACAATGCAAAAAATATTTCATAATGGCACAACAGCTGTAGGGAAGATACACCGTGTCATTTTGCAGTCTTGTTAATAAGTCCAATTAATGCGTGACCACACAAGGTGATTGTGTCATCACTGTCCCAATGCTTCGTGGCCCCTTGCTAGCACTGAATTTGTGATCTTGATATATTGATTCACAGCACAGGGAACAAGGATGTGTAATGAGATTCAGCCCTGATGTGTATGCTATAATACTTCTATATACAGGTAATTTGACATAACTGCATAAACCATCTAAATCTTCATTAAATACTCAGGCTGATTGCACCTACCCCTCCAGTCTGCATAACGCTTCATAAGTCTGCATAACTCTGCTTAACCATGCCTGTGCTGCTGCTGCTAAAGTGTTTGTAATGTACTGTATGCATGTGGCTGTCTTTGTCTGTTATCTTTTGTTTCTTTCTTGACTTTATTTTTTCTCTCTCTTTCTTTCTTCTCTTTCTGTGCCTATCTCTATCTTCCTCCTCCTTTCTCTCTCTCCCCCCTCTTCCTCTCTTTCTTTCTCTCTGTCAGGTCACCACACTATTCCACCTGTAGTACTTCTACTCGTACCAATTCTTCCACCTCCTCTACTGCTACTCCAGCTTCTACCTCTGTCCACAACAGTTTGACCGCAAACAGCCACTCCACCCACCACCAGTACTGCTGCCCCGCGCGGCTCCTTCTGCCCAAGCCGCCCTGCGCCCTCCCCCCTGCCCCGGCACCCGGAGCAGGCAAGGTAAGGGCCCGAGCCCACACTTCCCCTTTAGATAACCTGCTCACGTGACCCTCCACCACCTCAGTGTCTCCCATCACCCACATCCAGCCACTCACCTCTCATCTCCAACCTCTTCAGAAAGTAAAGGGAAAGCAGTCCTCTCTAAACTAACTACCCATAATTCCAGCGAGGTCTGAACTCCAGCAGGCCTCATCAATTTCAGTTTACTTTTATTAACCACTTTAATTCAAACTAAAAAAAAGTTTTCAAATGAGCTTTGTGATAATGTGATTTCATTTTCTAAAAGGTGAAGTGTGTAATTTCTATGCCACTAAATGGAATTTCAAAGAGAATGATATTCTTGTCTTCCTTTGTTTGTCCCGCCTTCAAACAAATGCAATGTTGTGCCACTAACACACACAGAAATTACACGTTTGCCCTTTTAAATTTGCATTAGTGTCCCTCCACATGCGCATCTCTGAACAAGACGTCTATTCAATCTTGGTCCAAATTATATCCACACACCAGTCTCCCCACTGAGATGGAAACATGTACAAAAACACCTAATTCCCTTCACACTCTTCCACTGTGTGATTTACACTCTTGTCTCGTTCCTCTCCTCATCAAAACCATTTTCTCCCATGATTTCATGTTTGCATGTATTTGTGCACATTGCTTTAGTTCACTTGATCATTTAATCTTCAATTTAGATTATGAAGAGATGAGATGTTGTAGAGTAGCCTATTGTGATACCTAAAAACAATTTGAACTGGAAATGCACTACATTGAAAATTATTATAACATTGCCAAAGTATTTATGTATGTGCATAAGAACTGATATATTCGTTACACCAGTGCTACTTTAATTGGCAGGGTTTTATTGACAGAACTGTGGTGGATGAATTCGGTTTGTGCTACAATTCTGCCCCCTGCTGGTAAAGAGTTGAGTGAGAAACACAAGGCTGAGGTTTGACTGCAAATTAAAGACAGTTCCTGAATCAGACGTGCTGGAACTGACTTTTAGCCTTATTCAAACTTACTTAGTGGATATTATGATATTTGAGTGATTTTAGGAGGCAGAGGTTGTCTCCTGTTTGGAACCACCCTGATAGCACATATACATCATGGAGACGTCTATTTGACGTCAGCATTTACATCTGCAAGATGTATTTTTTAAGTGTGTTTGCTCATCTGCAATACATCTTTAGGACGTTTCCGATCAGATGTCAAATGGACGTTAAGAAGATGTCTTTAAGATGTTTATGATTTAGAATAAACTGTATGTAAATACATAAATGGATATCTATCAGATGTTTGTACACTGCAGATGCTTTACAGATGAAGCGATTTTTAACATCTTGCAGACGTACGTGTGCTATCTGGGCACTAGTAAAAAAAATTCTAGCTTATTTACATTTACTCATTTCTATAGCACTCTAATATTATCATAAAATGTTATCTGATATTACAAATACAAAATATTCTTTAATGTGATATTTCAATTCCAAGTTTGCATCCAACTTCTGCACATCTGCACATGCCAATATAAAAATAGTACCAAGGTGAAGTCTAGACTCATGAATATTTAATTCATGATTGTGTCTTGACAGCTTAGTAAAATTAACTAGTAATGTCAGCGTGGACTAATTAATATTCATGAGCTCAGTTTCCTCCGGTATTCTAATTCACTTAGTGCCATCACAACCCGCCAATTTTCAGCTCTTCACTCATTCCAGCACCCTCATTCTAATTTACAAGCAAATTGTGCCAGATTTGAATCACAACAAAATTACAGCACTGTAGATTGAGGGTTACTGGATTTATATACAACAAAATATTGAAACTCATCCATATTTCCATTTGTTCGTATTGCTTCTCTGTACTGTTCTAACACACTTCTCTTCTTCATCTGAATTATTATTATTATTTTTTATTTTTTTTACTCTTTCAACTCCCTGACCGCCTTTGCCGCACCCTAGAGAGGATGAGGACGATGACATCGCCCATCAGTTCTGTTGCCCCGCCTCTGAGTGCAGTAGCCCCTCCTCTAGGTAACCAGCAGACTTGTTGGCCCAACCCCTGACAACATCCCCAGTTTTTCCTTGCCCACACCAACAAGACTGTATTGGGTAAACTTGTCAATCACCTGGATGCTAAACTTGAACCAAGTGCATCTGAATCTGCAGCCTAAATGCAGCTGATCTTAATTTGAACTGAAACCGATGAAAAATATCCTTTGCACTAGCATGTCATCTGCATCCTACCACCTCTCAGAAATGGACAAATATCCTGTGACCGAAACAGGCTAAAGAGATCGAAAACCATTGCTGTACAGTAGTAACAAGGGGACATAATGGAAAAGATCTGAAGTGGAAGATCAGCCCGAAGAGATGAAGAGATTTTCTCCACCTCCGTCTTATCCCACGGTTCTCTCATTGTCGCAGAATATCAGCTTCTCTTTGTTACTTGCTTTTGTCTTTCTTCCTCTGGCCTCTGTATCTTGTGTGCCAAACACCTGTGTAACTTTAGTACAGTCTGTGATTGTGTTTGTTCCCACATTTAGTGTCAAAAGAAAGGGTGTGTGTGTGTGTGTGTGTATCATCCTCCGTTTCCCCACAGAGAGAAAAAAAAATGCTTGGCTGTTGCCTCAACTGTCAAAGTAACCCAACAAAATTAAGGATTTACAATACTTTTAGGTATATGTATCAGGACCAGCATGACAGCAAGCCTCTGTAAAGCCATATTTGAATATGAAGCTTCACCGACCACCATTTGTCTTTTTGTTTTGCTTTCTTGACATTTCGTGTCTTTTTTTTTTGTACTGTTGTTTGCCGGCATTTGCTTATCACCTAACCAATCCAAAGCCAAACCGGTCTGTGTCATCCCACTTCTACCAACTCAGACTAAAGTTTGTGACTCTGTACATACATGTAAATGTCAATGTTTGACACGTCATGCAGTGCAGGACACTTTGGACCATGTTGAAGTAGAAAAAGGCCTGGTTGGCATGTTAGCCTAGCGGTGTAGGTCAGTAACAACAACAGGGTTTAAGCGGTGCTCCATAGGCTACTCAAAGTTTTTCAATCTCTGGCCTTCTTCAATGAATGAATCCTCCAAGATGGCACTGAATTATCCAGGTATAGTAGTGAGATATTATTATTATTATTGTTATAGTGAACTTCTTACTGTACCTCAGGTATAAGAGACAATGTAAACAAACCGTTTGGCACTATTGTAGGTCACATCGCTTTGGTGCGGTGGTTCCAGCAGCTAAACGTTCAGAGTTTGACATGCTGTCACAGTTCAAAAACAGTCTCGCATCCTTGTTGAAAGTGTCCAAGATTGTTTTGGAGGAGTTAGTTATTTTTGAAACGGTAGTGTTTTTTTTGTAATATGTAATTGAACTGACAATATCCCGAACAGTCATACGCACAACACACATAATGAACTGCTTTGGAAAACTGACTCTTACTTTAGCATTTATGATTTTAATAAGATTCGTATTCCTTGCCTGATCCGTTAGAATATCAGCTGAAAAGAAATGTAGAGCTCAGATGGGAAATGAATGTAAAAACGTGATGGGAATCATTGCATGAACCAAATATCTTTCATGGGAAGAATTGCAATAGGACTGAGAAACACAAGAAAACACATTAGAAAAATGTGTGACCATGAAATGCCCTCATACTTGTCACAGGAAGATGACAATGACATTGTTGCCACATGCTCCGAGACTCATTTGCATAAACTGAAAATAAGAAAATCCAGTGAGTTTCTCGAAATCTAATGCATGTTCCAAAAAGTCATTGCTCTTTTTAAAATCTTTCATAGTTGTGAATGATATTGTTCTTTGATTAGCATTATAGTGGAGGCTTTATTGTTTTCACTTTGTTGTACTAGACTTTTGGATGTCTTTGGGAGCTGTTAAATACAGAAAGAATAGAGTTTGAAGGTGAAGGCTTTCGTCCAGTAATGGTTAACAGCAGTATGATGTCACTCACAGAGAGGGTGAACATTTTAATCCAGGGACGTACTACAGGTGACTTTAATCAAAATTGACATTTTGACAGGTGTAAAATATATGCAAATAAAGGTTTTTATTTATTTATTTTTTATATTAAAAAAAATCAAGGAGTACTAATTAACTTCCTGGTGCAAATTTGCAGATTTAAGTAGAAGAGATATAATCTAGAGTATTACAGTCTTTTTTTTTTAAATCATCAATTTATTGATTGGTACAGTATTTGTCAGCTATTTAACAGAATATTTAATAAATAAATATATAAACGCAAACTTCGTGCATCTAAATAAATATGCCGCTAGTAGACAAATGCCTCATAAAATACTTTCTGAAAATCATCATAAATATTACAGCAGCAAAATCAAAAATTCAGAAAATCTCAAAAATGACATTGTGTCCAACCCAATGCATTCTGTATGCCTGCAGTACCTCCCCTTAAGCCATGCTGTGATTCACATACAGTGGCTGCAAACAACACAATTTCAATGCTAACACAGAGATGAGAGGTGGAATCTTTCACCTGATGTGTTCAGTCAGCGTGTTCCTGTATTTAGCGCTCACAGAGGGAATGAATGCGATGAGTCACACATGAAAGAGCCCTTCTTTACTATTTTTATTCTCTCTCTCTCTTTTACATGCTGTAAATACTGAAATTTAATTCATTCTCCTTTCCAAAGGAGGCGGAACATTCATTGATATCTGTATATTTCATGAATGATAATGGATATGATATCAAACTGACATATTACTGAATATTATAAGAATGTTACTTATGATGATGATGATGTGGTGGTGATGATACTTCTGATGATGATGATGATGAAAGCAACTGAATAAATGCTATTATGATCCAAAATAAAATTGGTTATGTAGTTTTTAAATATAATTATTGTTTATATAATAAAAAAAAGAGAAACTATTGAATGTTTTGGTATTTCTGTAGTTTACATTTATTTTAAGATTACAATAATAAGAAGACCTGCTTAGTCTTGCTGAAGTTATACCCACCCTAAGTATCCCATCCAAAACGAATAGGAGTTTGTTTCTTCATCAAAATTTAGCATTACATCACTTGCTCCGCAATGGATCCTCATTGCAGTGAATGGGTGCCATCAGAATGAGAGTCCAAACAGTAAAAGTAATCCACACAAATAATCCACAAGTAATTCACACAACTCCAGTCCTACAATTAATGTCTAGTGAAGTGATACTAAACTCCTATCCTTTATCAATACTGGTTTCAGCAAAAAAAAGTTTTCTTGTCTGAATCAAGAAAAAATGCACTCAAACGAAACATACACAGATAAAGCAGTTAATGGTGAGTTGTTTATTACAAGCATGCAGCTTTCGCTTCACAATACTTGAACTGATGGACTGGAGTTATATGGATTACTTGTGTATTATTGTGATATTTTTATCAGCTGTTTGAATGCTCATTCTGACGGCACCCATTCACTGCAGAGGATCCATTTGTGAGTAAGTGATGTAATGCTAAATTTCTTCAAATCTGTTCTAAAGAAGAAACAAATTCATCTACATATTGGATGGCCTGAGGGAGAGTACATTTTAAGTAAATTGTAATTTTGGGGGGGAACTGTTCCTTTAATATTTTATAATAATATTCAATACTTAAATACTGTTGTTAAGAGTTATTTTTCTTCTTTCCAAATCATCATCTTCTGGCATTTAAAGTGCATAAGTAATAGCTGTAACAGACTGCCTGCAGACCGTGCTCCAATAACAGACGCCTTCAGATAGCAACACTCGTATATACCTCTGTTGTGGCACCTCCCACATGTTTTCAAACACCGAGATGATCCCCGGGTTAAACTGGCACTGCATTACATTTTTAAATGATATGTACACACATAACAAAAGTGCAACATCATTAAGTAAAGAGATTAGATACAGTTGGGATCCCATTCAAATTATGAATGTACTCCCTTGTTTGGGGGGTGGATGGGGGCAGGTGCTAAATTAAGTTTGCATTTCATTGCATTTCAACTAACTGTATTCTGTTTTCAAGAGTTTGCCTGATTGATTGATTGTGCTTTGTGGATGTGCTTCAGTTTGTAAGTGTCACCTCAGCTGGACGAAAGGCCGGGTAGGGATAATTTGATTAAAGTCTTAGTGGGAGAGATGAAGGAAGTGTCAGAGCCGGAGGGGGGGAAGGGTGAGAACTGGAAAATACAACCTCGGGCCAATAGAAAATGAAAGGAATGGGGGAAATCAATGAATGAAACCGTACCATGGATGTAACCCAACATGACCAGAACATTTCCTCAACAGAGGTTAAAATGGTTTGATCAAAGAATCTATTTCAGAAAGCATCAGTTATTTATTAGTTTAAGCATTCATATCTGAATACAGTATATTAGTATGCAAAATAAAGAAATTGAACCCTGGGCAAATGTGTTTAACCAGCCTATTGAGCACATGAAGCAGTACAATTCTCTGGAATATTATTTCTTGAATGTATTCATGCTGAGTGTGTTTATCTATCATTTACTTTAGAGGAAAATGAAGTGCTTCAGTTAGGAACCGTCATCAAAGTTCTCTCCCTATGGATTTTCTTTTGCGCGGTCATCAAATCTAAATCCTGTAAGCTACCTTACATCCAAGCCAATGCTGGAAAGGGCTGGAATCGACTAGGATAGACGCAAATGATAACTGCATGTTTACTGCTGTCACACTTGCCGCTGGGATCTGATCTCTCAGATCACCATCACACAGAGCTGGCCCATGACAGACAGGACAAGCAGAAGCAGATTTAAATGGATGTGCTGCAGTCTCAGTGGTCGGGTGTCAAGCTCACAGCAGAAGGACTCGGTAGTCTGGACTTTGTGGTGTGGAATATCAAGGAGGTCAAGTATTGGAGATGCTGCATGAATTCTCTGAAGAAGAGGAAAAAGAAAGCTAGTGATGTTTGTTCTGCAGTGCATCTGTCCAGACTTTTGGCCCCTGTTCTGTATGCGGTTTGTAGGTCCCTCGCTCTGCAGGTATGTGCTCAGAAAATCCTTCTGTTTAGTGAATCTATCATTGTCGTTTCTAAACACTGTTCCAAAAACTCCAGTTCTGACCTTCACATGCAAGCCAACATTCAACGCTTTCACATTTAGATTTTCAATTTAAAGGTTATTCAGATTTTTTTGAATTTCAGTTTGTTTGAATTCTAATTCATAACATTCAATTTCAAATTGTAATCCTGCATCCAGTTTTAATTCTAATGAACTTAAGCAGAATTGAAAAGGTTCTCATTTAAATTCTGAATGGTGCACAACCCTGCAGTGGTGGTTACGACCTGTATACAAACTAGAGAGAGGAGGGTCCAGTTCTCTAAGCTCTAAATGAGTAACATTGAACAAATGAACCCATTCCACCCCGCTGCTCTTAAGGCAGTTTCATTCCCTGTCTGCCTCTGGAGCTGCTGAATCAGGACACGGAGCTAGCTTACTCTTGTCTCATTTGTCGGTGCCACCTGCCTGTTTGTTTGTTAATTGTATGTGGGAATGATCATGAATAGCTCCCTTTCTCTCAGTAAATGACTGCATCTTCTAGGGATTCTCACTCAAGTGCCCTTTATAGCCACAAGGAAACAGTTATCAAGCATATATTTGGATTTGTTTTCTTTTTTGTGCGACTTTCTTTGTTCTATGAATTTTATATATATATATATATATATATATATATATATATATATATATATATATATAATTGTAAAGTGTCCTTGTTATTTTAGTGTTATTTATATCAACCCTTTTCTTCAATGTGAAAGTAAGCCTATGGGTGAGACTTCGGGTTCATTAACCACTGTAAATAACAAGGAGAATAACAACGTGCAGTAAACGGTAAAACTGTACACTACACTACACACCAGTATGTTCATAATTAAGATAATACATTAAAATAATATAAGACACACCAATTTTCAATATCAAGCAGCATAACTAACTGCTATGTTCAGCTAAAAATAGCGGATGCAGATGAGACCGGAAGCCAGACCCATAGAATTTACAGATGTAACTGTGCCCATTTTTATGACAAGAAAAAGGTGCATACTACTGTAACATTTATTAATAGCTTTTATTTTTAGATTTTCAGTTGTAATTTGAATTTGTTTTAATAATTTTATTATGTGTGAAAAAAGATTTTTATCAACAGTAAGAACCCTGCCATGAGCTTTGGAAAGATGCTATATGAATAAAATAAAATAAAAACATTTATATAGTAAGTAATATAATACAATATAAAAATATACACATTTTATTGTTGGATAATCTTTGCCTCCAATGTAAGGCTTAAATCGCATTTATTCTGTTGTGTATATTTTAGATGTAAATATGCAGCGTTAAGACACTTTGCACCAGTTTTGACATCAGTGATGAACCCTTGCGCATCAAATGACCACAATAATTACTTCAATTTCAGTCTGTTTCTAATAGACTGAAAAAAGAGCACACAATACAGTCCCAAATGTTTCTTTTTTGTGTTCCACAAGGATAGAGAATTAACATTTTGGACTTAATTATTCTTCGAATGCTGCCCCTGAGAATCATTAATTCTCAGCTTAGTTTCCATCGGGTTCATCTCACCACCGAATCGTCATCACAGTGAACCTCACACACATGCTGTTCATATCTGAGCTAAAGGTGTTGCAATCTGCTGCATTTGTCAGGCAGACAGCAAACACACAAGCTACCAAAGCTGAAAATGGCAGCAAGAGCCAAACCGATTCCTAGAAACTGACTCCAAAAGTCTTTTAATACATCGAGTTGCGCCTTTAATATGACAAATAAATATTTTAATGAAGCTCTATGCCTGATCCCTGCATTTCTCCATAAACCCGCACTGCTAAAAGCCCATTCACACGTGTGTGTGTGTGTTTGTGTGAGTGTGAGTGTGAGTGTGTGTGCATGTGCAATCATGAGTAAAGTACACACGTGGAAGAGACCTGTCAAGAATGCAGCTTCTCTCTGCTCTGCTCCTCAAAGAGAGAGAGAAAGATAGAGCGAGAGGGAGTGAGAGAAAGAAGGAGGGGTGTTGGGTGTGTGAGAGAGACAGGGTAGACTAGAATAGGGGTTCTTTTTTCCTCCGCATCCTTCAGCCTGAATGGGACCTTTCTGTGGCTGCGTGACGGTAAGCTCTCGTTCGTTTGTTCACTCCTCCATCCTTTCACTCTTTGACTCTCTGCATCATAGCACGTTTGTCTGTGGCATTAGCGCTGACACTTAACTAAGCAGCACAGTCTTGCGATAACAGATGTGCCGTCCGCTCACTCTGAATGGGAAATATGTTGACTGTGGGCCTTTTTACCCATGACATTTCAAATTCACATTCAGCTGATCTGGTTTATGCTCTTCATTGCATTTAATGCATCTCCTTAACTATTACGGTACTTGCTAATGTCATTTAGTAAATAGTGCCGTGTCTTTCTGTGTAGGACAAGCAGACAGCTGATTCTCTAGAATAGTACGTAGCCTAGTGGTGATACAGTTAGATGTGAAGGCCCACAGAATACAATGTATTCCTCATGTATTCATTTTCAGCATAATTGTTGTATCGTGTGAGTTTGGACAGCATTTGTTCTGGCTTCTTTTATGTAAATGTTGCTTTAAAAATAAACTGAAGGGGCCACTTGGGATGAAGTGAAGTGTCTTATGCCTGAGTGAGACAGAACTCAATAATTTACCAGTTTGGCCTGCCTTTAGACTGTTAGTGGTTAAGTCATTGTTTCAGAAATGAAATTGATTTCACTTTTTTTATTTTGCCTAAAACTGATGTCTTTGTCTTTTGGGGAGAACATCTGTGTGTGTGAGAGAGGATGTGCAGCTTCAGCACTGCTGTAACTAGGGATGTTGGTTGATCAGTTTTCATTTTGTCTGATTCATTATACAGTTAAAATAAATAAATAAAAACTGATTGAAAATTAACATGCTTAATGATGCCCCTGGAGCTGAATTTACAGTAAATTTAGTAAGTAATTTTCCAGCCGTCGGAATATGGCAATATGAAAATAAATGAAGTAATATATTATAATTCTAGGGGGCGTTCACACAAAATGTGTTTAAAAACACGAGACACAGCACACAGTAAAAAATATGATGCACAGTTTGTCTATACCGTATAGTTATAAGACATTATTAAAGAGATTTTAATTTATTGTCAGTCAAAGTTGAATTCTCGATTAAAATAGAATCCAACATCGTATTAACACTGGTAAATGTAATCTTTAGAAGATCTCATCATTTTCCAACTGTATTTCCAACTGAAATGTTGTGATGCCTAAATTTACTTGTAGTAGTGGTAGTAGTAGTTCTTTCCAGTAGTACTAAGCCTCAAATGTCAACTATACATCGGATTGTTTTTTTATTTAAATTATAAAAATAAAATATATAAAAAATACAGATCAAAATATTAATAGTATTATAGTGTTGTACCAAAATTACAATTTAAACAATGGAAAATCCCTTAAGATAACTTGTAAAAAGAAAAGAAAAAACATCTTAAGCGCACAAAATAACATACGATTAATTGCTGCTTTGAACGATTAAGTAGTTGTGTCATCTGTAATTGTAATTGCGATTAGAAATTTGATTAATTGTGCAGC
The DNA here is from genome assembly GCF_003368295.1 of Carassius auratus. Classification (NCBI taxonomy): domain Eukaryota; kingdom Metazoa; phylum Chordata; class Actinopteri; order Cypriniformes; family Cyprinidae; genus Carassius; species Carassius auratus. The sequence continues at coordinate 295,425 of NW_020525031.1, read as the reverse complement.
CCTAATTTTTTGTATATTACTATCTGCCAGAATTGTAGTATTGTTTTGGGGGGAAAATATAGCACAGAAAGGGCTTTTAATGAAATGTGCACCAACAAAAATGGAAATAATGAAGCGATAACAAAAATAGTTGAACAGCAGAATTGAAACAAAACAAAAAAGTTCAAAGTATCCAGACACAGCTGCTATAAGAACTTCCTCTTGTTGCTGACCAATGATCCACATTTGCTAACCCCACCCCAACTTTTCCTTATTGGTCTAATCTTTGAAACTGGCACTGCATGTCAAAAACTGAAACAAGCTAAGCAAATGTTTTTTTATCAGCAAATATTGTTATATGTGATTAAATAATTGTGATAGATGCATTTATAGGTATAATCATGTAATTAATCCGATTTTATATGTAATTGATTGTTGTGTCTACAGTGTGTTTGTCTCACAGAGCTCAGAGATGGTGGGTAATAGTTTAATAGCAGTGGGATTTGTACTGGCTGTGTTGTCGGAGACAAGAGGAGCATGAAGGAGGGAGATGGATGGAAAGAATGATGAATTGACACATCTAGAAATGAAGTGACAGGTTCAAAGATCCAGAGGGAGAAAAAACTGTCAAAACCATTTTAGGAGAGGAGGGGGAAGGGTGTGTGAGAGCGAGAGAAAGAGAGAGTACGCAGAAGAGTGAGAGGTCATGTTTTAAATGAATAATATAAAGAAAAGCAGCTGGCTGCATGCTCACATTCTCGAGTGTGTGTGAGAGGAAAAAATAAAGATTTATAAGTAGATTTATAAGCTGAAGAGAGCAGGTTGTTTAAGGCTAAAGATGAATTCAACCAGAATGGTCAGATTTACGGGGTGTGTGTGCACCCCTGGGTCTCATCTAGAGACAGAAGATTAACTGAGTCTGGTAGGAGCACTTCTGTTATCTTCAGTCGGCAAGTACAAGGCTGATGGGTAATTTCGTGCTGTGTTCTGCTGTCTTAATGCCTCCTGACTCTCTTAGGAAGAGCAAACCCTGACAAAAAGTTCTGTTAGCGTACGCTGCTACAGTGATTGTGTCAAATGGCCATTTCATGATGTTTTTGTTTATATTGTGGTTAATGATTATCATATAAGTATATATCATATAAGCATATATGGTGCCACACAGTGCTAGAAAAAGAGAGAATAACAGTTGTTTTCATATGCAAGAAGTTAGGAAATGTATTTCGATGTCATAGTACAAAAGTATTTGACAGCAGAATGCTAGTTGACCAACAATAATCATTTTGTGTATATTATGAGTATTAACTATTATGAGGAGTTTTATCTCTTGTTTTCATTCTTGTTTCTACTGAGAAGTGAGTCAACAATCGCAAGCTGAGTGACGGCTGTCCAAGTTTCTCAAGGCTGACAGTTTGCAGTCATTCCGCTGTGGTGTGCAACTTCAAACTCTGAGGGATTTACGAAATTGTTAATTTGCTAATATGTTTCAGCGGCGATGACTGTGTCGGATTAATTATGGTTGGTAGACAGCAAGTGTCAGCTTGTGGTGATCATGAAAGGGAGCTAAACGCAGATTAGTGGAAGCGCACATCAAAGGGCGAGGGTGACTCCAGTCCTTTCTGCACGCTGCTGGAGATCATGGCGTCGCTCTTGGGCAGTGCCTTCACTGCTGGTGCTGGACGACTGGTTTATATTAAATTACTGTACTAAATGTTGATTTTTTTGTATGTTTGCATGAAAATATTTAAGGGTGAGTGTTGTCTGTGGATATAAAAGTGTGAATGCCTGTACTGTGTATTTTTGGTCCAAGCCAAGGTCACACATCTTGATATATTCCAAGAGAAATGGAGGGAATGGAAATGTTCGGCTGTAAAAGGGCACCCAGTCTCTCTGATGGTTGTATGTTCATATCAGGATGTTTCCCCCTCAGGTGCTTTGCTCTGAGTTCACAGTGTCCTGTTCACTTGCACTGGTTAAAAAAAAAGTACTGGTGACAGTAATACAGTGACAGAGGAAATCATTAAATTATAGACGACAGTGTGGATAAACCTAGAGGTCAAGGTTTGGCTGGTTAGCAGCATTGACTGGTTAGTCCCAGCTGGCAGATGCTATAACTACAACGTCTGGCTGCAAAGAACATGGGCTTTCAAAAGTATAAATATTCAAGTAAATGCTGTTCTTTTTGACTTACTGTTCATCAAAGAATCCTGAAAAATAAAATGTTTTCCACAAAGTTATTAAGCAGCACAACTGTTTTCAACACCTATATAATAAAAACGTATTGTGTGCACCAAGAATGATGTGACTCTGAAAACTAGAGTAATGGCTGCTGAAAATCTTAGACTGATTGCAAAATTAAACTGATAATCTAATGTTCATGTTCAATGTTTCCTGAATAATTAATTAGCACAGCTGCTGTTTTATATTTTGTGATAAGGAAAGTTATGGAATGCATAATGACTGTTTGCTCTGTGTTTATTTATTCTGTGTGTAAATAAACATTTTGATTAGACCTGATCCATAAGCTTTAAGCTTCAATTTCTCTGTGTCCTTATTTGGAATCCTGACTTGCTTTGAGGGTAATTTCACACCCTAATAAAGTGCAGGGAATAATTGCTGCATAATTCATAATGGGAAAATTTGATTAAAAGAGCAGCTTATTTGTTGATTAAAAAGAGCCTGTCTCACACTTACTAGAAACTGGTCTAAACTAGACTATAAATCGCAATGCAATGGAAAATATTTGCTAAAAGTTTCTATTTTGCACTACTTTTATTATAGTTTTTTTTTGTATAAAAATTACTAATAAAGAGGAATAATTTAATTCATTATCATTGCTCTGTGTAAATTATTTCAAAAGTTTTTCCATTAATACATTTAAACTATTTTAAATGTCACCTTTTTTAATTTCCAAGTTTATATATATACACACACTCTTGGGTTACCACTGAATGCCCATCAATTTACAAGGAAATCTAGTTGACAACAACAGATTTCACATTAAAGCACACTAATTCACACATATGTTTTAAATTAAATAAAGTAACCCTGGACAACAAAACCATTCTTAAGTGTAAGTTTTTCAAAATTGGGATTTATACAACATAAGTATTCCATTGATGTATGGTTTGTTGGGATATGACAATATTTGCCTGAGATACAACTATTTGAAAATCTGGAATATGAGGGTGCAAAAAAATTATAATTATAGAAATACTGAGAAAATCGCCTTTGAGGTTGTCCAGATGAAACCTTAGCAATGCATATTAATAATCAAAAATAAAATATTGTTATATTTGCAGTAGGAAATTTACAAATATTTTAATGGAACGTGATCTTTACTTAATATCCTAAGGATTTTTGGCATAAAAGAAAATCTATCATTTTGACCCATACAATGTTTTTTGGCTATTGCTAAAAATATACCCTAGTGACTTAAGACTAGTTTTGTAGTCCAGGGTCACAAATAAACTGAATTAATAGTGCACCACTATAAATGAGGTCAAGCACTCATTGATGATTGCTGTTTTCAGCACAATGGACAGCTCCTTCCACCGTCCCGTCAAAGTGTGTTTTTCTAGATAGGACAGCTTCCTGTTGTGCATGTATGTAAACATGTTTCCATCTCCTGTGGCCTCTTAATGTATTCATTCTTCATCCTTTTCCTTTAAAAAAACAAATAAAAAAAACGTTTTGACCCCCAGATGTTTTATTAGTAATTTATATGGTTAGCCTTAACTGAAATAAAATGGCTTAGTTTCAAATTGTTTGGATTCTTAAAGGGATAGTTCACCCAAAAATGGTCGTGGTACTGTCATGAGTGTGCATCGAAGTCTGGCACGGAAGAGATGAAATTGTTAAATAAAGTTGTTATTTGGTTTTCTTTGTGCAAAAATGTAGTATGTAGTTATATGATGCTACATAACCCCTCGGAGGTACACGAGCCCTCCCTTTTTTGCCAAATCCTGTAATACAGTGTGAAACCCTGGGTCACCAAGGCAACCCCACTCTTGACTCTGGCTCGCTGCAACCCCTCCCACATCCGTTTCTCAGCAACGGTCACCAAGCAACTCTCTCCTCTCATCCCCGCCCCTCATCCCCTTCTCTGAATACGACTCTTTCAGAGAGAGTGACGTCATCGAGAAGGAGGGATAGAGGGTGGAAGCAGTGTGGAGAGAGATAATGATTTAAAAAAAGAGAGAGGGTGGGAAGCAGTGTGATTACAAAGAAATGAGAATGAGATGGAGAGAGACAAATGATGAGCAAGAGATCGGTAAACAGGAATTACTGTAATGGACAAATAGAGAGTAAAGCGAAAATGATAAATGGTGGGAAATATTGATTCAGGAACAAAGAGGGTTGAAATGTTTTAATATATATATATATATATATATATAGAGAGAGAGAGAGAGAGAGAGAGAGAGAGAGAGAGAGAGAGAGAAAGCAAATTTTTATAATCTGCAAAGAAAAGGCCGGAACCATTTTATACAAATTATTTGAATGACCATTATTTTAGGGTTGTTGTTATTGTAGGCTGCATTTGTTTGAAATACAGTAAAAACATTAATATTGTGAAATATTATTACAATTGAAAACAATTTGTTTTCTGTCTGAATATAATAATATGCTGATTTGGTGAGTTGTGATGATTAATATTTTTGTGGAAACCTTTTTACATGATTTTTAAATATTTAGTAACATGGTAAATATCTTTACTGTCAAGTGTATACATATAACAGTTTTTGTTGTTGTTGTCCTGTAATACTGAGTAAAGATGTGCTTAATTATCAACAAGATGCACAGTGTGATGCGGTTGCTCTTTAGCGATTTATTATATCTTGACTTAGGATCTTCACATTAAACGGAGTTCTCACGTTCAGATTTATACAATATTATAAATCAACCTGAAAATATTATATGAATGTGTTTTTCATTTGTGTTCATTATGGAGAAATCTTAATCTGAAGTGATATCTCCATCCCTCTCAGCTGTTTGCACTCGCTGCATTCTGAAGCAGTGTCTTTCTGATCACTCAAATGACCTAGTTAGACTTTATTAATATTGCAGTCAGCAGCACGTTGTATCGTTGTTCTTTGGGAATCATGAAAGGGGAAATGCGAGGAGACCAGCATTGAATGCTTAACACAGGAGGCTGATAGAGCACAGTCATGAAGCATCATATCAGTCCAATCATGTGGAGATATGCATCACGTGTTTCCCTGGTGACATTAAAATGGACTGAGTGCTGCATGAGTAGTAGCTCATTGCACATCGCAATGATGTATGTCAACGTTATTTCAACAAGATTTGTATCATGCGGTAGACAACAGTCATCAATGTGGGCCCCAGGAACAATATGAGGAACATTTCATACTGTATACCTTGGAGAGCATTTGTGGTGAAATGTTTTCTGAGTGTGAAAGCATGAAACTTACCTGTGCATGAGCTCTGTTGGTTTATTTTGTTTGCCATCACAGGAGATTGGGAGAAAGAATGTAAATGTGCAATCATCCAGCATGTTCACTGAACCTGATTGAACGTGAAAGTGATTCTAGACCTTGTTTGGGGGACTTCCTAAAAATCCATCAAGTGATCTGTCAGTTATGCTTTCAGGTGCTCTGTCAATCATCTGAGGCTTCTAGTGAAATCACAAAATAAAAATGCAACCCCATTCCTAATATCCACTGACAAATTGTAGCTTTTTATTTGAGAATACAGTCTATGCAGTACAGTATATAGGCCAAACACCTCATAGAACTTGTTTACATGGGCATAATTGTGCAATTAAGGTACATAATCTGGATAAATCTGTATTTTTTTCTGAAAATAAATTACTATTGAAGTATTTCAGTATATTTCTGCATGTAATCAATGCTCTTGCCATTTATTATGATGTATTTTTGTGATTTTGGATAGTAATTTAACTAACTTAATAATTTTCATTCATGTCCTTACAAATAACACACAAGAGTGTGATGAATGGCAAAATATAGGTCATGGGACTTTTACTAATCTGGACCATAATTTTAATTTCTTTTTTAAATGTTTATGAAAACACTGAGAATTCCCCTAGAATTCATTTGGGCTGGACTTGCCCAGATTAAAGTTAATGTCCAGTTTTGTGGACATAAAACAAAATTTAGACAGTTGCGTTATAAATGAAATTCTATGAACCGTGAATTAGTTGTTCAATTAGTTGCTGCATATGTTTTTTTTATTATTATTATATAAAGATTGCCAGGAGGATTTTAATTTGTGAGCCAGGTAAAAATCATAAGATTGATGATATTTTTACAGTTAAGTATTTTTGCAGTATCCAAATAGAAATACAGGATTCTCCATGCAGAACTTAATCAGAGAACTGTGCATACACTTTTCCCAGCTTGGAAATGACATGTTTAATATTCCCTGGCCTGAAACTTCCAGCTTTAACATGACCATAAGAAGCCTGAAAAAAAGACAAAGTGACACAGGAGAGATGAAGTGAACAGAACACTGAGCAGCTTGTGTTGAAGAATGAGACAGATGACAAACAAGGGGAGGAGGCATCAAAATGGTGGCTAACATGGAATATGATGAATTATATAAAGCTGTCCTGAGGCCAGGGAGAGATATGGAGACAGAGAGAGAGAAAGAGAAAGAGAAATATCACAAATCTCTCCTGTGTTTTGATGTCCATGTGAAAGATGGAGGCAGAGTGTGCCATTGTCAAGATGAGAAGACTCAAGATAAAGAGAAGAGACTGTTGTCACAACAGAGTGGGTTGAACAGTCTCTCTCAGCGTGCTTCATTATAAGTCTACTGACAAAAAGAAAAACATTAATTAAAGAGAATGTGAATGTGTTCATGTTGCACAGTGGTAGAGCATTGCATTAGCAGCGCAAAAGGTCATGGGTTCAATTCCCAGGGAATACACATACTGATTATAAAAACATAGCCTGAATGGCACAGTAAAGTCGCTTTAGGTGAAAGCATCTGCTAAATATGTAAATGGAGTTCTCTCTTGTTTATCTACTCTATTAAAAAGGTTTTTTATTGGCATCTGGTTCCAGTGGTGTGCACAGGCGTTACAAGGGCACAGTAATGGTCTCGGGAACCTTTTCAATGCACATTGTATAGTGATAAATGGTTCTTTGGATTATGAAAATGTTTTTCACAAGGGTCCTTTTAAGTGTTTAACTGTTCACCGTAAGGTTCTTTTGGGACCCAGACTGATTCTGCAAAAAAGGCCTTTATTTTTAGGAATACACTTTGTGGAATGGCTCGAACTGAGTGATGGAATTGACCACCAGATTGACACCATACGTTTCCTCGTGGACCGCGCGACGAATCGAGATGTAACTCACACTGATTATGTCACATGAGCCGCGGATTGATCTCAATGGCACCGAACAGAGCCTGTCTGATGAGTCGAAGCAATGATGCCTGAGGTGCGGATCATGTGCTGCGAACAGGAAGCGGTTTACCAGGCTCTGCTGGCAGACACGTTTTCGCACCCTTACTGCTGTGTCACGCTGGCTGCACGAGCCTGAAAAGATTAAAAGGATTGGAGGGGGAGAGAGAGAGAGAGAGAGAGAGAACCAGAGGGAAGGAGGAGGAGAGTGGCCAAGGATGAGAGAATGAGCTTCTCGTCATCTCCTCGCTAATGACATCACATGAAATCGCAAATCATGTCTTTTAACGCGAATGTATTCCGCGCGCCCGCCGTGAGGGACGTTGTCAGCGCTCGAACCAAATTAGCGATCAAATGAATTAGCGTTTGCGCATCCGGACGTGTTTCTCGCAACGATGTGGTGCATCAACTGTGCGTCGGATAAGACTCCAGCGATTCTTCATAACAAGCTTGTGTATAGGTAAGACGCAATTGTTGCGACTCCTTTCTTTTGACTCGACTGGTTAGAAAATGTGGTTTGTTTTCTCAGTCCAACTGGATTTGAATGAATTTGTTAGGTTTGTTTGTTTAAAAGACCCTGTTGTGAGGCATCACCTGAAAAACAACATACAGTAGGAAAAAAAACGCGTGCGCGCGATTCCTCATGTAAATGTAAGCGCATCTTTTAGCCGCAGAGAAAACGCTTGAGGCCAACGAGTCAGAGGTAAACACTGCTAAAAACATCCAGCGATGCCTTTAAATGATAGGTTATTACGCAAATACATGTAATGTACAGAGTTTCTGAGCTCGTGTAGTGGTCTCAGTTTTTCAATTCATGTTCTTGGCAATGAGTTGTAGGTCACATGTTTCCACAACACAGTAATGCTCTCATTTCAAAACAAGTTAAGTACTGACTAATGTTTGAATCATTTTTCAATTGTTCAGGTGTTCGTATGGACATGAATGTTGTATATTCAAACATTTTACAGTTAATTTACAGTTTTGGTCCAGGTATCATTCATGGAGTTGGTAGCCTATAACCTGTTTGAATACACTAAAGCTAGTAGTGTGTGGTGCTCTTCTTCAGTAAGGAGCCAAAGTTCAGTTTTTTTTTTTTGTTTTTTGTTTTTTAATTTTATTTACGTCTGGTATAAATTAACCAATTGATTTTTGCCCACATTCTGCAGAGCATTTATGTTACACTGTCGATGAGAAACCAATAATCCACTGTAAAAGTCGTGACATTTACTTATTACTTTGCAGTAAAGAGCAATTTTTTTTTTGTATTAGCACTTTTTTAAGTCATTGATCAAATTTGGTATTTTACCTTCTTTTTGGACGATTAGTCAACCAGTTAACTGCAGGTGTTATGATGGTCTGACTTTAACGTAACGGAGCAGAGTGCTAACTAAAAAGCTGTTCACTCACAGGTCATCTTTATAAGTAAATTTTTTCTCTGATAAACCTAAAGTGGTGATGTATGAGTGGTTTGGCTGTTTACTCTGTATTTAGTTAATTCGTTTACTCCAGATTTATGGACTGATTGTGAGAATGAGAGACAGGTATTATTGCACTGACTGGCCAGTCATAGCATATTGCATCATATTCGTTCTGTTTTATTTTTGTACTGTCAGTTCTTTTCTTTTCTGAATTTTGAAGAGGCGCTTGCTCCATTGCTTCCTCATAAAACACCCCTGGCTGAATGAACATGTTGTGCATAGTGCTTCAAATTTCTTGTTCTTACAGTGGTACCATGCAGGAAACAGCATCCAGATTTGAGTCTATAGTCAAAAAACATGATAAAACACTTTAGTATGTTGTGCAGAAACAGGCCATGGTGTTCTCTCTAGGCTTTCTCTTGTTTGTCAGCTGGCGGGGGGTCTTCTAAATCCGTTAGTCCTCTCATGTGAGGGGTTTAAACAGTGCTGGAGAGATTTCAGCTGTTTTACAGACTGCGAGAGTTACAACACTGTCAAAGAAGCAGCAAGAGACGGAGTATGTGAGAGAATCACTGTTCTTCAGTGTGTTGCTAGCAAGTTGGTCTTGTAATTTTGTTCGCTCTCCGTCTCCATCATAATGACTGTCATCCATTGCATTAAGGAATTATTTATTAAGTGCTGATGCATGATTGCAAGTGAATGTAACCGAACGAGCAGGCTGTTGTTTCTGTGCAAGGCCTTCAGATTCATACATTTACCATGCTTTCTAGTCTAATTCTATAGTGAATTATACTTTGATTTTAATTTTGAATTATGTGTTTATATTTTAGCATACTATTAGCTTTATGAACTTTTGAACTTTGAACATAGTTGTTGTAGCCCTTCAGCAGAATATGAGTTCAAAAATGCTAAAGATTTCACTGGAGCTTCGGCCTTCCCTCCCTCTCTATCTCTTCTAAGCCTCAGCTATGTATCCCTCTGTACTATCAGCACTGGTCATTTCCTGTGTCTTAATGAATTGGCTTTGAGCCACTGCCATGATTTTTATGTTTTAACTTAACTCATCATAATTCAGTCTTGTTTCCTGTGTTTAAGTTTCAGCAATGTGAAAAGCTTTTCTTATCCTTGTCGTGTGTTTAAATGCAAACATTTTTGTCAATCTATTTAGTGTGTCTAGTAGTGTATCGCATTTATTTGAAATACATTTCTACACATATTAAAAGTGACATTTATTTACCATATTGGCGAGAAGCTTGTGAGTCCTGTTGGAGAAAGAGACTTGAGTCAGCTGATTAAAGAAGTATTTTACTCAGCATGGAACCTCACTGAATAATTGCCATGTTTTGCCATTCCAACATGTCTAAAGATATGCCAAGAAAGCTTTCTTCTCATGTTGCTAACTTAACTTAACTTAACTTAACTTAACTTAACTTAACTTAACATAACTTAACTTAACATAACATAACGTCTTCCTTAAACATGTTCATGCCCATTCTAGTGTTGGGATATACATTACATTGTCCTAACTGAAGCCATCATCAAACAGTCCGGTCCCACTTTATATTAGGTGGCCTTAACTACTTTGTACTTACATAAAAAAATATGTACAATGTACTTATTGTGTTCATATTGTATTGTAAAACACTTTTGCTGCCATTGAGGTGGGATAGGGGTAAGGTTAGGGAGAGGGTTGGAGGTATGGGTAAGTTTAAGGGTGGGTTAAGGTGTAAAGTATGGGTCAACAGTGCAATTATAAATGTAATTACAGAAATTAAATACAGATGTAATTACATGTAGTTTTTTTTTATATAAGTACAATGTAAAAACATGTATGTACACAATAAGTACATTGTACTAAATTATTAATAAAAAAATGTAAGTACATAGTAGTTAAGGCCACATAATATAAAGTGGGTCCAACATTCCTCTGTTTTAAAAGAAGTTTTAGGATTCACATTCATTTTTTTATTATTATTATTTTTATTAGTTTGCTTAGAAACAAAAATGTCAGTGCTTTTGATGTCAAAGGACAACAGGGGATGAACTTAAAAAAAGTATGGATTATAGAATGGTATTTTGACTAGAAGCAATGGTTTAAATTAAAATATCTTAATAGTAGATTTGTTTATTAAAAACATAAAGCTTTTAATTTTTTACTCCACAAGATATTAATTGGAAGACGGGAGTTGTCTATATACTTCTGGATTATTGTGATGTTTTTTTCAGCTGTTTGAACTCTCATTCTAATGGCACCCATTCACTGGAGTGGATCCATTGGTGAGCAAGTGAAGTAATGCTATATTTCTTTAAGTGCAGCGTTATTGTGTTCTGACTTTAACAAGTTACATAATAAGTTAATAACTTATATAATAAGTTATGTCATATTATAGTCATTTACTGTATATAAATAATTCTGCTTTTTAATACATTATTTAATATGTTTGGATCAAGTGCAATTGGAGATATATATATTTATTATACATTTGAAGTTTATATATTTTATATACATTTGAAGTTTATACCTGAATTCGTAGAGTTAGTCAGATTATTTTCCTGTTTTCTGGCTAAATAACAAGAAATATGAAATGGTTAAACTAAAAGATGTCATTATTTTTCTTCCTTCAACATCCGTCTTGTTCAGACAGATGTCTGAAGTTTAAAGTAGTGTGTTACTTTGTATTCTCAGCAGTCTTGCTATTTTAAGCCTAAAACGTTCACGTTGTCAGTGTTTCTCTCTTCTGTGCTGCTGAAGCTGTGATCCGGTTTGGTGTAAATGACAGGCTGCTTGAGGTTGTGCAATAAGCGAGACCGTACAGTGCTCTGTGTCGTGACAGGCAGCAGTTTCATTCTCCAACAGTGCGTTCTCAGGCTGAGCCTTTATTAATGAACGCAAAGATGATTCCCAGGGCTACTTTAGCTGTTCTGGCCTTTGGCTTTAAACAGTAAGTGTTCTTTGATTGCCAAACACTGCATTTTGGGGGAGTGCAGAAATGACGTACACGCTCTTTGGCTTCTGATGCTCACTGCATCAAGATTTGTTGTTTGCTGAGTGTGCAAAATGAAGGCTTGCAATGCTTTATGATCCAAAAATAGGAACATTATGTCATGTTTGGACATCTTAAGCAAGTAAACAAATTAATAGTTAAAAAGTATGTGTTTGCAATATACTGTAGTAGTAATCAATATGAATGACATTGTAAATAATTATGTATGCACTTGATTTATTAGTATATTTAATTTAAAATGGCTTTGATCTTGACTTTATTCATTCATATCCAGTTTCAGGTCTCGTTTTAACGGAGCAGTTCACCCATAAATGAATCATTTGCTTTCTTCCAGAGATCAACAGTAAGGTCACAATTCACTGTCCGTGTGTGGAAAAGAGCAGCATCACCATATTTTTAGACTCACTTCCTGTCCCATGGAAGAAAACAAATACAGGTTTGGAATGACACGAGGATGACAAAATAATAACATATTTTTCATTTTTGGGTGAACATTCCTTTAACAGCCCTCTGAAGTGACACATTCTCTTACTGTCTCACACCTTTACCTGCATGAGAACAGAGCAGCACATGCAGTACTCTGAAGGAGATGGATGATTCAGACACTGTATGTTAACTTTTCATTTCAGGAGGAAACTATGTGCCTGTGAGTGTGAATTAAGTCTAAATTCAGAATCCAATTTTAAAGGTGCAGAACTTGTCAGCATCAGATTTAAAGAAAAAGTACACTGAAAAATGAAATTTCTGACATAATACAGTCATCGTCTTAATTTTAAATGCCACCTGCACTGCTCTTAAAGCTTATGAAATGATATTTCATGAATGCATGACTTACATGCATCTACATTCTACATTCTGTGTTACATAAAACAAGGTCATTTAAAGGGAATTCCTAGTATGGACAAAAATATGTGTCATTGTTTGTGCAGATGGATATGAATATATTCTGTGAATAACATTTCAATCTGTTTTAACAGATGGCTTCAGTTCATTTTTAACTCTTCATACTTTGATGGATAGAAAGAACTGCATTTATTTAAAATATAGAACTCTTGACATACATTATAAACATTATAATGTGTTTTTACAGTCAATTGATCAAATTAATGCATTCTTTCATAATCAAGTCTTAATTTCTACAGTACGTTTGTTAAATATAAAAATCATGGAAATTCTGCAAATCTTTTTGTTTTGTTTTTCACATGCATGAATATTTCTTTTCTGCTGACTAACCCTTAAGTACTCAAAAACGTGAACGCCGTGTTTTTCCATTTTTTTGCAGTATAATAAACTAAAAAGGCTTCAAAAATGAGTACAATACCTTTCTCTCTACATCTTAAATGAAGATCTTACTCACAACATCACTTCCAACTCAAGGCTGCTGATACTAGACTGATATGGTGGAATTACTGTAAATCTGAACCTGAACTAATTAAACATGATGAAGAAAATAGATGGAATTGATAATAAATTGCTAAGAGCTGTTCTGCCAGCCCCCATCTCCTGTAGCAAACGTACAAGATCTGTTCAAAAACCTAGTGTGCTGCCTACGGAGGCAGCATTTTAAGACATCACATGGCTGTTCCAGAAGGTAGGCAGCTTAATTATGCCGCCTCCAACTTTGTTTAGGGCAAATTCAAAGGCTGCATCACATATATCCTTTATAGAGAAGGCAAATCTGTAATACATTGCACTGAGTTCTGTGAAAAAATGATCAAAGATGGTGGATAGGGAGAGAGAATTATAAAGAAGCTTATATTATCATAAAAATGGTTTAATTGGAATTATTAAGTGTTTTAACTGATAATTATTTTGCTGAGTTTTTTATGCTTTGGAGTACTGTAGTGTAAGCTTAGCAGCACGCTAGCACCAAGCTTATTTAAAATGAATTATGAAAACATGTCTCTCTTGGTATAATCATAAAACATAGGCCTCTGAATATTTTCTTGTAGAATATTCTTGTAGAAGTTGCTTTTTACTCCTCGATTATGTATACGGTATTTGATATTCATGGTGGATTGCTTGATTTGTGGTGAGATCACAGCGGCACACATAAATTGATATAGGATTACACAGAAATAACTTAGGAAACAATTCAGTATCCTTCAAAGATCAATGGCACGCTCTGTTTATCAGACATTTCTCTTTTTCTAACAGCTTTATTTTTGCCGTTTAGCTTTAGCTAGTTGTTTGCAGGATGTGAAATGTTTTAGAGGTTGTTGTGGAATGATTTCTTAACATAATAAAGAATATCAATTACTCAAAAATTATGAGTGAGGCAAGCAGAGTGACACTTTTAAAGTGCACCATTATATTGAGGCAGATGAATGGTATAGTGATATAGAGACATTAGCATAAGCCAATGATCATTTTATTGAAAAGAAAATGACTCTTTTAGATCATAAAGTTAATGGTGCTGCTTTTTATTACTTTGTTATTGGTTTTATAGAGCAAGCTTAAGCTGTATTAATGTCTGCTGAGTCCTTTTATATTTTTGTTGAATTGCTAATTTTATTGTATTATGATTTTATAAATCCATTTTGATTGCCCCATGGACTTCTTTCTATTGAGAGAATATAGTCTTACTTACAGAGGCACATGATAACATTATAATCTGAGTACAGTATACATATTATCTGTATTTTAATGTATGCAAGATTAGCATGTCCTAAATTACAGTATGTTGAAAAGTTAAAGTGGCCATTCATGGTGGATCCATGCTTGCTTATGAACTATATTGCAGAAATGCTTGCAAACTTTTTCCATACTATTGCTTCCAAATGCATGTAGCAGTCTGAGTGATACTCAATGAACAGCCATTCACTGACATGCAAGGAAACATTGCTTTCTGTCAGCATCTGCCCACGGACCTCTTCGTGAAAATGCACAAGCAAACAAATGCACATGCACACTTTAACCTTCAGAAAGGGTTCCTTATCTTCATCTATAAGGTAATTTATTAAATCAGATATCTATGTAAAGAATTACAACTGAAAGCACCTGCTTAGTGAATTTTTTTAGTAATTTGTTCATCCTCATGTTGTTGTCGTCGTCAGTATAATAAAGGTGAATGAGGACTGGGGATTGTGGCCACATTGTGGCAAGATATTGTGCCTACAAATGAACTAAATTAAAAAAGGGAACAAATGAGTACAACTAATTTTATGATTTACCTAAAATTAGGGAACAAATGAAACAAACGTGGCCAAGATTGAACTTATTAATAAGTTGTGAGAAGAAATAATGTATGGTCAGTGAGAATTGAGTCAGTGCAGTTCTTTTGAACGTCTATTCATCAAATAAATCTGAAGAAAAAAATAGTACGGTATTGCAAAAATATCAAACAGCACTGTTTTTAAGCATTAATAATAATAAGTAATTTTTCTTGAGCAGCAAATAAGTGTATTGAAGGATCATGTGACGCTGAAGATTGGCCTAATGGCTGCTGAAAATCCAGCTCTACAGGAATACATTAAAAATGTATGTTATTTTTAGTTATAATATTTCACAATATTACCATTTTTACTGTTTTTAATCATAATGAACAAAAGAGACTTCTTTTAAAAACATTTCAAATAAATAAATCTTGAACAATAGTGTATTTTTTCAGGAATGAATCTGTATGGTAGTGGTCTGAGCCAGGACTGAGGTGACATGTTTGTGTGTGCTTTTATGTGACTTGCCATGGGAGGTTGGGACAGCACAGTGTGCCCACACACACACACATGCACCATGTGACCGGAGTGCAACCACAGCTGCATATGCGTCATGAGCAAACACACACATACATACACATATCTAAAGTCACACATGCTGATCGGTGCAGGACTTGTCACTATTCCTGGACACACATTACCACACACACACATGACCTGAGGAACAGGAGAGAAAGTTTGAAGTAGATTTATTGCCATGTGTGTGATTGAAAGAGAGAAATGCCAGTTGTACTTTGCTGCCTTTTGGTGGAACAGTTTATTGTTTAATAACTGTATTATGTATGACTATGACGTATGACAATCATAGGCTGAATGTTACAGTGTGTAGAGAGGTATACTATTTCATTTGATTGCTGTTGAGCCGATTGTTTTGAAGCTATGCTGTTGCTGGTAAAACTCAGCTGTTGCCATGTTGGTAGTTACCAGTCCCCTGGTGTGAAGAGATTTGTTAGGAAGAGAGAGAGAGAGAGAGAGAGAGAGGTGTGTGTGTGTGTGTGTGTGCGTGTGTGTGTGTGTGTGCGTGTGTGTGTGTGTTTTGCTACTGTACTGGTTGTACACTGCATTGGCACTGCAGTAATTGACAGTTCGTCGATGCAGTCATCTGGACACCCACTGGCATGATTCGGCTGATCCCAGAGCAGGTCTTACGCAAACGCACGCCCCTATCACACCACTGCAGACATCATGTGTGAATTTTTGTTTACCTCTTTAGCCATGCGCTTCCATCGAAAGACTAAACTCCCGGACAGGGCGCACGCCTACATGTGAGTAGAGGACTGGAAAAATAATGAATGTTAAATGTTATATGTGAAGATCTGGGACAATAGTTCAGCCTGACCAATATTGCTTTTTTTTTTTTTTTTGACAAATACAAAATTTGACAAAATTATTTTATAAGCGTGTGATAGCCGATGTTCATAATCAGTTTTTAATTATCATATGTATTTGTGCTTTTTACTTGACTATATCAGTAAACATAGTGTGTGTAGCATAATAATTATAATGCACAATTAAAACAACTTTGCATAATAAACTACTATTGATAATAATAATCATTAGTATTAGTAGTAGTAGTAGTAGGTCTTTGTGCAAAGTTGATTTGGTAATGAAGTAACCAATTCAGTTGAAAATTGAATAATTCAATTCAATTCAATTCAAGTTTATTTGTATAGCACTTTTTACGATAAAAATCATTGCAAAGCAACTTTACAGAAAATTAAGTTTCTACAATATTTAGTATTAGCTTATAAGTGGTGATCAGTTTATGTGCAAATGACAGGAATTTTCAGAAAAAAATTATACAAGACATAGTCAACCAGACATTGAACACTATTGACAGCAATTATAATGTGATTATATGTATCCAATGTATCCATAACCACATTAACAAAACATTGGGCTATATTAGACAACAACAATAAAACATGCTTAATTATTACTCATAACAACAGTAACTTCATTATTGTTGTTTTTGTTTTTGTGATAGATAGATAGCAAAAAGCAAAAAATGGGGTTTCCTTTAGTAATGCTGGTAACAGGAAGTGAGTCATCACAGTACAGTACGGTACACCTGCTTTAGGGAGAGAGGGATATTGAAATCCAACTTACCTTTGTAAAACTTTTCCTTCTTTTTTGTGTTTCTCTGTCTCTCTTTCTCGCCGAGTGATCATTGAATGACTCAATATTTTTTAATGTCTGGCTTGTTTTGTTAACAGTATGCCACACATGCCACTCTTTTCACCTTCTCTCTCTCTCTCTCTCTCTCTCCTTTTCTCTCTGCCTCTTTCTCTATGCATCATGTCCTCTCTCTGTTCCTCTTTCACACTCCCTCCATCTTCTCTTGTTTCTCCCTCGTTCTCTTGTATTCTGGCCAGATGGCTGAGTCCTGACTGGGCTGCATATGGGCATTTGAAATGCTAATGTTGGTTAGTGTGCTAATGTTTATCTACACTGAGCAGATTCAGTGCCAGGATCACATACTTGTTTTAGTCAACAAATAGAACCTAGAGCTCATTCTCTATCTCTCTCTATTTTGTTTCTTCTCAGTGTGGAGGGAGATCGTCAATGTCCGGACACGGCTAGTTTTTCTGACAGCACCTGTAGTCAGGGCCCATACCTGGGCAACTCAGAGCGCTATGGGAACATCCAAAATATTCCTGGCCCTCAGGGGCCTCCTGTGACCCCTTCGAGCCAAGCGAGTCTTGCCTGGGCGCAACGGACCCGCAACCAGCCCGCCAGCCTGGCACTCCGCAAGCAAGAAGAAGAAGAGAGCAAGCGCTGCAAAGCGCTCTCTGACAGCTATGAGCTCTCCACAGACCTGCAGGACAAGAAGGTGCGGATCTGTGTTCCTCTAAATGTGATGGCCTCTAAAAATGGCCTAGATTTGGTCATAGGAAATTAACAAAATTATATATATATATAAAATAGTCGACGAATCGATGCTTTGAATATTCGCAGGGTGTTATTGATTATGCCATTTTAACTGTATGGGGGAGCTCAAATGTCTGATTTCACATAGAGCTACCGGTTTTATCCCAATAAGTTAATATACAGCCTGTTATGATAAAGCTGTAAGAATCTGAAAAGAAAGAAGCTTCAAATTAATATTTTAAAGTGCGTGAATAAATCCAACCACCCCAATAGATTTATGTTTCACTGTCCATAATCCGTGACCAACAAAGAAGCATCTTGGCAGCAGGGATTTAAAACTTTACCAAGACTCAAACTGACACAGGAAGATACTGGATGTTTTTTGAACAGGTAGGGTACACGTCATTTCAGAACATTTCAGCGGTTGTATATATATTGTGGATATATTATTTATCTGATGTAAGATGCATTTAGTTTTGAGTCAAGCGCTTCATTGTAGTACTACGGTTATATCTCTTCAGCGCACAGCGCGAACAGGAAAAACTACAATGCAGAATAACTATATATACATACTATTATAATGAGAAGACCATTATACTAAAACGCGAGTTTAGCTGCCGTGTTTCTGAACATTCTTTCGTGAAGAACGCGTCCACAAAAGGATTTCGCTTTCAGAGCCCCACAGATATGTTCATGTGTATTCGGGCCCATTTTGCAAATAGCCTTTAAGTCTTAATATTAACGTTATGTTGTACAAATAACAAAGCATAGATATGAAATTATGTGTTGAATCCCATTTATTAAAAACTTGCTATCAAATGCGTCACTCTACTGGTCATCTTCAGCTCACACAGCTCAAAACAGAAATTCAGAACGTTGGTATAATGAATGCTAACGTTTTAGGCTAACGTTCTAATGAGAGCGCTATTGTAAAAAAATTTTTTTAATTGTTATGATTTCGCTGATGTTAAGTGTTAGCTATCTGTTAATCAAAAAAGAAAACATAATTTACCCTGTTTATATCTGCAAGGTTTTCATTACACATTTTGCCTGTGCGTTAACATCAGTAATTATGTTAGTCGAATGTCTAAGGTCATCTTCAGCTCACACACGTCATCTTCAGCTCACACAGCTCAAAACAGAAATGCAGAACGTTAGTAGAATGAATGCTAACGTTTTAGGCTAATGTTCTAATGAGAGCGCTATTGTAAAAAAAAAATTTAATTGTTACAATTTCGCCGATGTTAAGTGTTAGCTATCTGTTAATCAAAAAAGAAAACATAATTTACCCTGTTTATATCTGCAAGGTTTTCCTTACACATTTTGCCTGTGCGTTAACATCAGTAATTATGTTAGTCGAATGTCTGACTTGACTCTAGTTAATGTATTTTGCATCGCCCCCAAACATATGATTCGACTATCAGTCGAATATCGGCAAGATTTGAAAATTCCGATACGACTATGAAAATCCTTAACCCTTATATTACACGTAATATATATATTTTATGCGATGAAATTGCGTGAACTTGCAAAAACTGCGGTTTGATGAAAAAGAGAAAAAAATGTGATTCCCCCAACACCATTTTCTCACTAGGCTACTACCTTAATGTAAAGAGTAATTTCTTATTACTTCCTATGATAAGCAATCATACTAAATCACAGAACATTTAAATTGCAATCTCTTACTGCAACGTTAATTATTTTACATACTACTAATATAATTACAACTGTAAGTTTTTTGTACTGTTCTGTAACAAAAAAGTGCAATCTTACAACTGTAAAGTTGCATCAACTTCTGAATGAAACTACAACAGTGTTAGTAGCCTAGTGAGAAGGGGGTGTTGGGGGAATCACCTTTTTTTCTCTATTTCATTAAACCGCAGTTTTAGCAACTTCTCGCAATATAATTTTGCTCCACTGTCATGTAACAAATCGGGAAACTGCTTCGCGCATTCTTTTGCGCTTACTTTTGTTGGCAAATAAGAATGATTTGCGCGCTTCAAGTTTCACCCTGGTTTCACCGCAGGGTTTGCAGATGATGTTCACGTCACGTAATTACGTCACTTCATAAGGTTCCCATGGCAATAGGGGGAAAATGGCGCTTTACTTGTGTGAAGTAAACGCAACATTTTTCAACTTTCTGCTTTTGCAACGAAAATCCAGGGATTATGAAATCATGCTAGCCCTGCATATTTTGTTTTCTGAAATCGGCAATTTATGCGGCAAAAGAGCGGTGTATTTGAAAAAATGTGACCCCACATAAATATGCGCCCTTTGGCTGATTATGCATTAAATTAGTCGATCGCATAATCGCGTTTTTCTGGAGGGACTGGTGTATATGTATATGTATATTAGTGTTGGGCGATATGGTCATTTTTCAGATCGTTATATCGTCAGCCCATGAGATCGACGATACACAATATTATCGTGCATGGGTGGAGCAAAAGAAAACTCTTTGTTCTCATCATAGCATAACTATTTGGTGTTTTAAACCGAGCAGGTGTGCGAGAGAGAGCCTATGGAATCACCAGTAATCGAAAAAATATACTTTCAAACATGCTGATAAACTAATGTTAAATACAAAAATACTGTATTTTAAATGGCTAGTTCATATGTTGTCGGGCGCAAATGTCATATCGCGCGTCCGGTGACAAATCTGCCGCATCTGCACACGGAAGTTATCAGTCTAAATGTTTTGCAGAATCAGTCAACGGTGAAAATCAATAGTCGATTTCATTTAAAATCCAGCAGTTTAACACTAATATTGGACATAAACAAACATGTTAAATATAAAGTAAGCTAAGTTCATCTATTATTAGTAGAGTTCAAGAGTTCAATTGTACTGATGCATCAGTCATACAGCACTCGGGACCGCGCCTCATGACGAGACCAACGCACCGCCACAGAA
Organism: Carassius auratus; assembly: GCF_003368295.1. Lineage (NCBI taxonomy): Eukaryota > Metazoa > Chordata > Actinopteri > Cypriniformes > Cyprinidae > Carassius > Carassius auratus. Next base: position 274,636 of record NW_020525031.1, on the reverse strand, counting down.
ACAAGAAAGAGATGCATTCTAACATAACTGTGGCATTACACTCAGATGGTGAGGGCTCATTTAAAATATTGCACATATATAGGCCGAATTTCTTGTTAAAGTGCAATGAAATACTTATCTGCAGACGGTGTACATCTGTTTGTGGATGGAGACTTTGTAACGGCCAAAACTATGTATTTTTATTTTGCATGCATCACATTATAGTGCGGTGTGCATGAAAATAATAAAAAGGTGGCAGAGCGAACTTATCCACAGTGGTTCTCACGTAGTCCTTCTACGTCACCACATAGTGTCCGTTATAAGTTAAGTGATCAGTCTTTAAAGAGAAGGATTACGAGAGAACCACTATGGATGAAAAGTTTACTCTGTCGCTTTGTTATTATTCTGTCTTTACTTTATTTGTAAGCCATGAAAGTGTTAAACTCTCATGTATGAGAAGAGCGCATTATCGTGTAGCAGCCATTAAATGTGTGGGACGCCAACTCCTTGTTTTCTATCCCTTTAATTTCATGGATTTAACGAGTTATCTGAGTCAAAGCGGACAACTTCAACGACTTCAAACTCTAATCTTCCTGCGCTCGCTGTGTGTGTGTGTGTGTGTGTGAGAGAGAGAGAAATGCGGTGCTGAAGTGAAATTGCTGGGCAGTTTGATAGCTGAATTATAATAAGCAGCCTAATAAAAATAATTGTTATTATTATAATCTAATACATTTTTAAGAAAAATGAGGCTAATATCATCTTGATTATTAACAGAGAAATCTGCTTATGTTGATATCTCTGACTATCATCGATACACGATACTATCGTCTATCGGCACAATCCTAATGTATATGTATGTATGTATATATATATATATATATATATATATATATATATATATATAAAACAAGTTACCGTATTTTTTGGACTATAAGTCACACCTGAGTATAAGTCGCATCTGTCCAAAAAATACGTCATGATGAGGAAAAAAACATATATAAGTCGCACTGGACTATAAGTCGCATTTATTTAGAACCAAGAACCAAGAGAAAACATTACCGTCTCCAGCCACGAGAGGGCACTCTATGCTTTCTTTGGTAGGCTACAGGAGCACTGAGCAGCATCTCTGGCAGCGCCCTCTCGCGGCTGTAGACGGTAATGTTTTCTCTTGGTTCATTTCTCTCGGTTCATGTCAAATTAATTTTGATAAATGAGTCGCACCTGACTATAAGTCGCAGGCCCAGCCAAACCAAGAAAAAAAGTGTGACTTATAGTCCGGAAAATACGGTAATCTGTTTTCTTAAAATGTAAACATTTTGAAAAATGTGTGGGAACCATGCATAGCACAGGATTATATCAGATGGTCACAGCATGGTGTTCTAATATATAGTGTGAAAATAAATACATATCATATTTGCTTACAATTATACATTGTAAAGTAATGTAAAGAAATTGTTGCAATCTCCAAAAAGCAGTAATACCATGTTTTAATACCATTAATGCAAGGAAATCAAACACTGTTTACTTTTCTGAAGTGTTTTGTGCTTAATTAATGTTTAGAATTCTCAGCAGCACAAACAGCCCATAGGAAAACCTACTTATCACAAAATGTTTGTGATTTAATGTGCATGGAGGCCATCTTACAGGCTTTAAACTACTGTCATGCCTCAAATGTACGTAATGGCCTCCAGTCATGCTAATGTGAACCCAAACCTCCATCATCTCACATAATGAAAGATGGAATTGCAGTTATGATACAGAGTGCTGTTATGCTTTCATATTAATACTAAGAATCTCTGCATTGTGGAATTGTCCACTCATGGAGAGGAGTGACCGGGACGTATGAAAATAATCCAGCACCCCAACATCTACAGAATTACTGCTGATATCTTTTTTTTTCAAATAAAAATAATTGAGAAAGACTGTCATTAAAAAATTTCTTTCCTAGATTCTTTGTGCTTCAGGTTTGAGGAGTAAATGTAGACACATTATGCATTACCTTTGAAGAACAACGCACCAGTTATTTTTCTTTTTGCACTCTTTCTTCAATTCTCTCATGCTCTCTGTTTGTCCATCTTCCTTTGTATCAGGTGGAGATGCTGGAGAGGAAGTATGGAGGTTACTTCCTGAGCAGACGAGCGGCTCGCACAATACAGACGGCGTTCCGGCAGTATCGCATGAACAAGAATTTTCAACAGCTACGCAGTTCCGCCTCTGAAAGCCGAATGACTCGCAGGATCATCCTGTCGAACATGCGTTCACAGTATTCATTTGATGAGCGACAGCCACAGGCAATATAACAGTATAATAGTTAAAACCTGCACAAAGTAGAAAATTCAGCTTGTCTGTTTTGTGTTGTTTACATAATTTCCATAACTTGTTCATTATTCTGTAGGTTCAGCCCCAGACACCACAGCAGTCTCAAGGTCGATTTACCAGCCATCACACATCGGCTCTGGGCACAGCTAGCCAGGCAGGAACAACAGACCCACAGCAGGAGACTGACTCACCCGCACACTGTCCTTCAGACAGAGAGGAGTACTCACATGCAGACGACGCTTTCAACAAACAGGTGACAGATGTGTGAAATACTATGTGTAAATGAAAGTTCTGTTAAAGATTAAGGTTAATTTCAATACAGGTCAGATATATATAGTTGGGATAGAATAGATTTAGACTGCTTCAGAATTGGTATAAAATTGTTGTTCGTTTCATTTGATGACAACATATGATGTTGTCTTACAGCTGACAAATCCATGAAAATGTAACTAATTACCATTATTTCTAAATGACAAGCCATAGCATTCCACTAAAGGAACATTTGGTTACTTGTCAATTAGCAGACACTTTTTTTTCCCAAATAATCTTACTGCACAGACAGTCTCCCTGGAGCCTTGAAAGCCTGTATAAACTGAAATGATGGTCATTAGCATTTTTTTCTTTTTTAGTATTTTATGCACTAATTTAGAATAATTTAAATATTGTTAAATGGTTACTGATAAGATCAGGTTAGACAAAATATTACAAATGCACAGATATTTAAACTTTAAAATTATTATCAGTCATTTTAAATACTAAAATCGAATTACAGTATGGAAAATGTATAATGAGTTTTGCTAAAAAATTGAAAATATTTTTTTGTAAAGTTGTTCATTTCAAATAAACGCTGTTCTTTTTTTAACTATCTGTTCAGCGAAGAATCCTAAAAAAAAAAAAGGTTTGCACAAAAAACAAGAAAAACATTTCTCAACATTAATAGTAATTATTAAGTGCCAAATCAGCATATTAAAATGATTTCTAAATGACTGTATGACATTGAAGACTGGAATGCAGAAAATTCTGATTTGCCATCACTGGAGTAAATTTGACTTTTAAAGGAATCAAAATAGAAAACAGTTATTTTAAATTGTAAAAAATATTTCACGGTATTACTGTTTTTAACTTTCATTTTGATCAGATAAATGCAGCCTTGAGAGACTCACAAAAACATAAACAATCTTACAGACCCCAATCTTTTGAACAGTAGTGTAAATGTATGTGTGTTTCCTCTCTCAGGTGACATCTCTGGCTGACTCTATGGACGACACTCTGACGTGTCAGCCCGGCCGAGGGGACTCTGAGGATGGTGGTGGGGGAGACGGTGAGGAGACCGAGGATTTTGGCGAGTGTGTGTGGAGCAACAAACCTAACTCACGTAGGGGGGTCATGGGGGAGCAAGAACGCCTGGGGGTCATGCACGAGGACAGCACAGCTACCTCGTACAGCGACATCACGCTTTATATGGATGACGGCATGCCATGTTCTCCACTATCCATTGAGCGGGTTCCCTCCAGTACGGACACAGAGTACTGGGGCGTAAGCAGCAGGGTCGGAGGACGTGGAGACAGTCGGGAGGGCGGCGAGAGCAATAACAGCCGGCGTAGCACACCATGCACTGAATGCCGAGATTTCCGGTTGCGGGGGTCACACCTCCCTGTTCTCACCATAGAGCCACCTAGTGACAGTTCTGTTGACATGAGTGACCGTTCAGATCGTGGCTCCCTCAGCAGGCAGCTGCTTTATGAGCAGGAGCCTACAGCAGGCGGATCGCCTCAAGGGACTCTCAAACACAACCCCACCCCTCGCACACCCAATCCCTGTGCGGCACAGGGCCAGACGAGACCCCCGGGTCGTCCCATCCCATCCCCTCTTCCAACACACATACCACAACACACAATAATGCACCACCATCACCACCCACACCTTCACCATCCATTGCACCACCACCCTATGCCGCACATCCATCACCCCTACCCTGACCCCACGTCTCCCTCGCCCACTCAGCCTCCACTCACCCCACTTTCTTCCTCATCCTCCACGCCACTGCCTGCTACTGGCTTGGAGCACTCGGATGGGGACAACGACTCCATGAACTCCACCACCAACTCCAATGAGACCATTAACTGCAGCTCAGGCTCTTCGTCTAGGGACAGTCTAAGGGAACCGTTGCCTCCTCTAGGAAAACAGACCTATCAGAGAGAGAGCAGGCATAGCTGGGACTCGCCCGCCTTCAACAACGACGTGGTGCAAAGGAGGCAGTACCGCATTGGACTGAACCTCTTCAACAAGTAAGAGATCTTCACCAAAATAGGATTGACATTATGCTCTTTCTGTTGACCTTTTGAGTTGTCCCGCAGTCTAATATATATATATATATATTTGTTGTTTGACTGACGTTAAATGACAGAGACAGCAGGTCTATAAGGCTGCTGTCACTTTAAGACCGAATACACAGATCTAATAATGTAATGTATTCTGTTTGGATACAAAAAAACCTGTCTATACTAAGGCTGTTGTTGCTCTGTTTTATTTGTCTTTATTTCAGTTGATTATAGTTTTACTGTAATGAATCATATCCTGTATGTTTTATCCTAACTCTACATGTCTTTCTCTCGCCGTCTTCTAGGAAACCAGAGAAGGGGATCCAGTATTTGATAGAGAGAGGTTTTGTCTCAGACACACCTGTGGGCATTGCACGTTTCATCCTGGAGAGGAAAGGCCTGAGTAGACAGATGATCGGGGAGTTTCTGGGAAACCGTCAGAAACAGTTCAACAAGGATGTGTTGGAGTTAGTAATGATGTTTTTCCTATCTTCCAACCCCAGACTGTAGCAAAGCATCCATATGCTGTTCACACCAGCCTGGAGACAAAAAAAACAGACACAGGCTAAAAAATCTACAAAAGCATGTTGGCAGAAGAATTTAGCGATCTTTCTTTTTGTTTTTCTTCCTCAGCTGTGTGTTGGATGAGATGGATTTCTCTGGCATGGATCTGGATGACGCCCTAAGGAAGTTTCAGGCTCAGATTAAGGTTCAGGGGGAAGCCCAGAAGGTGGAGAGACTGGTAGAGGCCTTCAGGTAGCCTTTGCTTTCATCTCACCCTTTACTCTTTTCTCTGCATTTCATAGTTCCACAGGAGTATGAACTTCTTTCTGTCTCACAGTCAGAGATACTGCGTGTGCAACCCTGTACTTGTCCGCCAGTTTCAGAACCCAGACACTATCTTCATCCTGGCATTTGCCATCATCCTTCTCAACACAGACATGTACAGCCCCAACGTCAAAGCTGAGAGGAAGATGAAGCTGGAGGATTTTATCAAGAACCTTAGAGGTGATCCAAGCCAATATACCTTCAGCTTTTGGTGTCCAATTGAAGATAGTACAGCAGTTTTCACCTTCTGTTTCTTGGTCTTTCTTCCCCTCCCCCTCCTCATTGTCATTGGCAGGAGTGGATAATGGACAGGATATTCCCAGGGATATGTTAGTGGGCATCTACCAGCGCATTCAGAAATGGGAACTCAGGACAAACGATGACCATGTGTCTCAAGTGCAGGCTGTGGAGAGGGTCATCGTGGGCAAGAAACCTGTGAGTCAAACCATGTGTTTCACTTCTGCATGTTATATTTATGGTTTAAACTCCATATTGTTGTCCAGCTTGTAGTAAAAAGGTAATATGATCTCTAGATTTTTATTTGTCTGGTCTAGTGTAAAACAAACCAAGCTGTGTTTTAATATGCTGTGTGTGTGTGTGTGTGTGTGTGTGTGTGTGTGTGTGTGTGTGTGCGTGTGTGTGTGTGTGTGTGTGTGTGTGTGCATGTCCAGGTGCTGTCTTTGCCACATCGCAGGCTAGTGTGCTGTTGTCAGCTGTATGAAGTCCCTGACCCCAATCGACCCCAGCGGAGTGGAGTTCACCAGCGCGAGGTCTTCCTCTTTAATGACCTGATAGTGGTGAGTCTTCACTTACCGCATATTTGCCTTATTACTGTAAGAAGATATAGTAGAAGAAAAATACTCACTTAGGTTTAGAGTCATGTGCACTTGCAATAATTATGTAATAGTACAATATTTGCATTGATAAATGTATACAAGATGTATAGGCCTATTGTTTTTTTAGCCTATAGAATATAACTGTATTCAAAGTTACACTGTACAATTTCAGACTTATAACTGTATATTTGCATTTAAAAAAAATGTAGATTTAAAATTACAACTTTATCTTCTGGATTTATAAATATATATTTAGATTTAATGTAATTGTTTCATATACAGTATATATATATTTCTCTACAGGTAATTCATTAGTCACAATCAAGCAATTTTTGGTCCTCACCGCAGCCAAAGTGACTAAAATAACATATTCTTTACACCTGCATATTAGATATTTATTCATCGAACTACTGCTGCTACTACTACTACTAATAACAACTGTTGAAAACATAAAGAACGAGAAGTTCAGAAGTTAGTTGGTTCAGAATTGCCCGTCTTGGCCTAGAGAACAGCTATTTAAACACAAGGGGAAAAAACATTCAGTCATATGTATCTAAACAATTTTGTGTTAAGAGTATGTGTATGTATAATGATGATAAGAACACAGCTGAACATCCCTTATGTCCCTGCCTTCAGGTAACAAAGATCTTTCAGAAGAAGAAGACATCTGTGACGTACAGTTTCAGACAATCTTTTCCCCTGGTGGAGATGCAGGTTCATATGTTCCAGAACTCCTGTAAGTATATTCATCCCTCCTTCTGTCTGACCATCTGTCCCTCCTTCTTTATTTATACTATCACTCCATTCCAGCTGGTTTACACACTCTGCTCTCATCCATTCCATCACTCCATCTCATCTCCGTGCTCTCTCGTTACCCTTTCTGTGCTCTCATGTAGGTGGTGTTTTGATTTCTTAGCAGCATATGAAGAAGAAAAATATGTCCATCTGAAAATCCTCTATTGTGGCTATGCAGTTAATTTGGAACATCTGTGGAATGTCTGTTTTCTATTTATCTTAATCAGTGTTTGTTTTGCACTTGCATTCCACTAAAAAAATATCTCCACATGGTTAAGACCATATTTTAAATTAAATATATCTCTCCTACATATTGACATGGTGAAGTACAGTACTTGTGTGTATCTATGGATTTTGTCAGATTGAGAGATATATAACTAATTACATGAGACACAGCATATCCCTCTTTTTCTGGGTCTCTCTCTTATTGATTGCATTTACCCTCTCCCTGTCCCTCTCTCTCAGACTACCCTCATGGTATCAGACTGACATCAGCGATGCCCGGCAGTGAGCGCAAGGTCCTGATTGTGTTCAACGCGCCAAGCCAACAGGACCGAACGCGCTTCACCAGCGACCTGCGTGAGAGCATCGCTGAGGTTCAAGATATGGAGAAATACCGTGTAGAGTGTAAGAAATCCTTTAATGTTACCTGTTGTTTCATGACATGACCGATCAAAAACATGAGATTCCTTTCATGTTTGCTAGCTGGAATTTGCTGTGTATCTGATTAATTATTAATTAACCCCTGGTCTGTCTTCTCCATAGCTGAGTTAGAGAAGCAGAAAGGTGTGATGCGTCCAGGGCTCCTGAGCAGAGATGGGGACGGGGTTGGCGGAATAAAGACTGAAGCTGTGAACGGCACTCTGGGTAGGCCCAGTCTGGATGACACGTACACAGCAGGGGAGGGGCTTAAAAGAACAGCACTTAGCTCCTCACTGAGAGACCTCACTGAGACAGGTACAGCACACATTCACAATTTTGAAATGCTGAACTTCTGTAACAAAGTACAGTTTGACAGACACTGCCCTCTAATGGCAAATTATGTCCTTTCTTAAGGCTTTTTAAACAAGTGTCTGGAATAGCATGCTCATAATTTTTTTCATTGATTAGTATGTACATTGTCACATTATGCAAAATTTCTGTATGCATATAATGTACAGATGATAAATTTTTTAAGATGTGCAGTATATAATGTAGCAGACTCTGCCAAATACTGTATCCAACAATAAGATGATCTTGACTTTGACCTTGTAAGTAATATCTGCCAAATGGTTTTTTTTTCTTACTCAGTGTTTTGTGGGGTTGCCACATATTTTTTTACACAAATTACTTTAAAAATTCAAAATGTATACTTTTAAAATGTATTTTTATAGAGGATAACTCGCAGAATTAAATGTAATGTGGTCATGTGACAAACACTACTGTTTTAAATGCTTTCTAAACACAGCCAACATCAAGTTCAGTGATGTGTAGCTGAGTTTTGTCAGGAGATATTTACTAAATGTACACAATTTGTAGATATTTATTCATTGAAAATGGATCATCCAGGGCCAAAAACACCCAGTATTGAGATTTTAGAATATGTTTTCTCCATGACCTTTTACCCTGGTCTTGCTGTGCTTGGTTGGGTACAGGGAAGCGAGGCCGTAGAAACAGCATTGGCTCTTTGGATAGTACTATAGAAGTAAGTCAGGCATCTGATGTAATAATTATTAATCTTGTGTGTTAAACAACATTGGCTTTGCATGAATTTTTGATTGTTGTGATGCAGTTCAGCATGTTTTAATCCGTATTGTGTAAAAAAAAAATCTTAATTGGTATTTGCATGCAGCATGTCTAATATTTTATGCCTGGTGCAGTTGCTTATAACTAATGCATTGCTCTGGTAATTTAATGGCCCCAATCGGTGTCTGAGGGCTGCTTCTGTTTTAGAGATTTAGATGCATGTTTAAATGCATGTAAAATGAGTGAGGCTCTATAATGAGGAAGCTTTACTTTGCTATCTGACTGATTTTGTGGCTTGTTAATGTAACAATGTCATTTCTAACTTCAGTAATTTGTTTGAGACTGGTTGTATCTAAGGCTTTTTGAGTTGTCACTGTGCAGGAGATGTGAGTAGGCCTACATTGATGTTACACGTCTTGTGTGCATGTAATTTTAAGTATCAAGATAAATTGTTACTCTCAATTTCTGTTTAGATAATGTGGCATTAAAAAAATTCTGGCTGATGTCAATAAGCTGATATTTTCATGTTATAACAGTTGACTGATAAATGGGAGTCATTCAAATTATATAATATAGTACAGAAATGTAAAGTACACATTATAAATAAAATGTATTAACTGTAAATTAAATGTATTAATATCACATTTAACAGTAAATTATTAGTGTTTTTAAATATAATCTTGTAAATCAATATACAATGTTTTTACATTCTACTCTGAATAGGATGGCTAAATTAACTTGTTTTAGTGTTTTTATTTCTCTTTTTTATATTAGAAAAATAGTATAGAATTTTAATAGAGATCCTTTCTTGGTTATAACATGAAAATCATTATCTCTTAAATGAATTTTAATAGTCACATGCATTTATTTTTTATTTTTTTGTGAAACAAGTAACTGGGGAATGCCTGTAACTCATAAGTTCTAAGACTGTCCATCTTCTCAGATTTCCAGTCTAATGACTGACTGTCTGGCTTTGTGTGTTTTTGCACACTATAGGGATCCATCATTAACAGCCCTCAGCCGCATCAACGCTTGCCCATGGGGGGCGCCGTTCCCGGCTGCTATGGGCTAGAAGACTACCGGCCTCACCGCCCCATCCTGAGCCCCGGAGTAGGGATGGGGGGTGGGCCGGGGCAACTTCACAACGCCGTAGGCAATATGGGTGGGGGCCCTGCCGTCAGCGATCGAGGTGGGGGGCCGGGGAGCAGTTCTGGAGGGAGCAATTCCGGTTCCTTCCTGGGCTCCCTGTTTGGGAGCAAGCGCGCCAAACCTCCTGCTCCCCTTATTCCCCCAGGGCCGCATTACCCGGCCCCCATGCTACCTCCTACTACAGGAGGGCCACCACCCTCTTCCCCCTCCGCCCTCAGCCAGTCAGACCCCGGTGGGCCATCCAAGATCCAGGCCCTGCACGCTCAGTACTGTCACAACAACTTTGGCCAGCCTCCACCCCCCTACCATCATCATCATCGGTACCACATGCAGGCCGTCGCCCCAGGCCATCCCCCCACTATCCATCATACCCTACAACGAGGGTCCCTCCCACGGCGCGGGCCCCCCGCTCCTTCACACGCCCAGTTCCAGCAGCAACTATCCCATCATGCTATACAGCAAGGCCGCTATGGCAATATGGCTTGCACCCCTCCACCTCTGTCCCCACATTCGCCCAATTCCCCCATTGCCCCTTTCACCTTTTACCACATGCATCCCAATCCCATACGCCACGTACGGGTGCCCGGTCCTACCGGCAAGCTTCCTCTCACCCTGTCTCACTCTCAGCCCCACCCTCACGCCCACTCCCACATTCACTCTCATACCCACAGCCATCCAGTACACGCCCACAGCCCACACCCCTTAATGGATCACTCCGCCCATCAAACTCATTTCGTTTTCTCACCACCCCCTCAGGCGCCATCCGCCATCACCACCCGCTACATACCCCAGGGCGTCGCCCACTGCGTCCCGCAGTATCCTCCCCTATCCTCCATTCCTCCTCCTCCACCACATTCCCCGTTACCTCCTCCTTCATCCCCACATACCCCACTGACCCCTCTTACCCCACTCTCCCCACTGGCCCCGCAGCTCCCAGGACACATTGGGGTGCAGTTGGGCGGCCCAGGGGGCGGAGGAGGAGGTGGAGCCAGCAACAGCAGCACGGTCGGCAGCTCCAAATCCAGACCTATCAACCGCATCAGCACGGTGGTATAAGGGTAAGCCGCGGCAGAGGGCGCAGGGTCCCAACTCGGAGGAGCTGGAGCCTAGGCAAGAGGAAGTACACCAAACTTAGACTCTGTTACTTCCATATCCGCTTCCCTCACGTGTAGAGCGGAAATCCTGGCTGGCTACATGCTTATTGCTAGCCTGAATGGCATCTTGCTGTTGGCCGCCATTCAAAACAAAGGCTTTATAACAGCATGAAATCTCCAACTGAAGATCTAAGAAGCCTAATGGAGACGATGGTATAGCAAATGAAGTGTATTTAAGAGTATGGGTTGAAATTAACGTGCATGGCTACCAAAGGAAAAGGCTACAGGGCGAAAGGGGGTGCCAATTTAAGTCGAACTGATGATCTGGAGTTTAAGAGACCAAGTTTGGCTGTCTGAAGACGACAATGGTGAACTCTTTGAACACTCAACATGGAGACAAAACTGGAGAGATGAGTGCAAAATATAAAAGAAACAACAGAACTTTCATCCATAGTATTTTCAATTTTCATGCGTCTCAGATGACAATCATTTCAGGGTCAGTCAGAAAATGTTTGATTCATTACTCAAAATTCACAGATGTATTCCTCAGCATATAAGAAGGGCCAGCATGCACTTAGTGGGATGCCAAACACTATTTTTTAATTATTTTAAAAGATACTTTTATTTTACCCTGTGAGTGTAAGGACGGGATGGGAACTGCTGAGAAAACTTGCATCACTACACAGTTAAAAAAAAAAAAAAAACTTATTTTGAAACAATTTGGAAATTGTTTTTTATTTTATTAATTGTTGTGTTTTTTGTCTTGAAGTGGCTGGGCATCCGGTTTGAAATAAGTCAGCCAAAACAGTAAAAAACACTTTTTTGAAGACCTCAGTGAAGTCAAGATGTCATTTGCGCCAAACAGAATGTATAGAAATAGATTTTAAATTGTTTGGTAAATACTTTGTTCTTTTGTTTTGTTGCTATTCTATAAGAAAAAATTAAGCATACAAACCTAAATGCAACATACCCAAAAGTGTAATGAGTAACAGCGACCAATAATCAGGACAGATCTGTTTATTTCCTACCACCTGTAACCTCAGCATCTCTATCTCTTTTTTTTTTTTTTTGTATCACCATTTCACTATTATTTCAGCTTGTCTACTTAAACAGTCTTACCAGACCAACAAAACATTTATATTTGGCAATTCATTACATAACCTTAGTGCCTACTGTAAAGGTTTGTCATTGGAGGTTTGGGATCAGTGATTTTTTTCTTTGGATGACGTGTTGAAGGAACAGGGTGTTTGCATAGAGTGTCATTGAAATCTTGAAGTCAAATCTGTATTTATGGGCTTGGTTTTGTAAAGCTTCGATGGTCAAAATGTGTTACAGATAGCATAAATATTTCCAAGTAACTGATTTTTAAAAAGAACGTCTGGATATGGGTGATTTAAATGGGTGACTTTATTACTATTATGATGTCAAATACTACTGATATAATTCTTGCTATTTTTGGTGTAAAAGCTACTAATATAATACATGGATATGTTTTAGCAGATTGCAGTGCTGAGTGTTTTCTAAAAGTTTTTTTTTTTTTATAGACAGACCAACAGGCTAGGTTTTTTTTTTGTGTGTGTGTGTTTACAATTCATGTTTAGCAAATTAATTAGACTTCTCATTTCAGGTAAATGTTTTGCAGCGATTTGTAAAACTATATCCACATAAAAGCTGTATGATCTGTTTAAAACTCATTGTTGCCAGAAGCCATACGCACTTGAGCAACTCGCTCGTTTAATATTGTGAATTTACTCTTGAGTTGCATGTCCAATGTCAGTACCCTCTCTTTTTTTGTTTGAAAGCATTAAGGTAACTTACATTCACACACACAATCTTTTTGCTGAAAGTTTCTGGCTTTGCACATACACAACTTAAAGATCATCAGTGCCTAGGATCCAAAGCTCCAACATCATCTGCGTCCCTCCATACAGTCCCTCTGTCTTTCTTTTACAACCCCCCCCCCCCCCCCCGACAACCAAAACGGGCCATTCCCTGTCTATTAACCAGAATCATTCACAGTGTTACATTAGTGATGTGTTTGTGTTGAGGAGTTATTTTTATACTTATTAAATTTAAAAACTGAATGTCCTAAAAGAATGAAAACATCTTAATAATATTAATCTCTGCTGCTAGTCCCAGCCATTTAATTTTATTGATTTATTTTTGTCTTCATTATTTTCTTTGCCTATATATGTTTAGTCAAACTACAATACTTTTTATTCAGGTAATGGTTTCCAGTACTTCAAATCTGCTAGCATTACCCATAACTGAAAACCTTCAGGCCCTTGTACAAACAGGAACACCATGCCCCTGTTCATAATCTGTGGCGTGATCTGAATAGAGAGGACCATTCACTACATTTCACCTTTTTTTTCCTATGGGTGGTATTGCTTCTCTCTAACTCTAACGCTTTGATCTTGTGCTTGTATTAAAATTCCTGAAAGCTGGGGCATGCTGAGCTTAAATCCAAATAAAGCAGAGATGAATGATGTAAAAAAAATAAAAAATAAAATCCAGTAGTTTTTGAGATGCCTGTTCTGGTTTATAGGCACGCTAATGTCTTGCGCCACCGTGCCCCGTGTTGCATGTCTGCACTTAGCTGAATGATGCTGTATAAACCTGAATGTATATATTAGTTGATATAAATATGCCATATTTACTCTGCACTGGACTTGGGAATCAGTATCTTGCTGGGAACGGGAACTTGAACCATTGTTTACATTTTAAGGACCTGGGGGTGGGGCTTGGAATGAATTGTAATTGTAAAATTGTATCAGTATGTGTGTAAGAGCAGTTCCTATATTCAAAATTAATTGTATGAAGTTTTATATGTATATATGTATGAGGTTTCAATGCAGAATTGAAATTATGAGAAGAGAAATTATGTGATTAATTTATGGCTCATTCTATAAAACATGTTCTTGCTGTTGGAAAGTTGTTTTTATATATACAGTATATATATTTCTGAGTGACTATTTGTCTGGGTGTTCCTCTATTTTGGTGTGTGTACAGTATGAATGTGTGTTGTGTGAATCCAAGTATGAATTGACAAATTTATATTAAGCATACAAAATTGTTTTATTTGTCTAAAATGTTGTATTTTATACGGTTTTAGTAATGCATTGAAATAACCACTCAAGAACGAATGCACATTACACAATGTATAATCAGGACTATTGATATCAATCAACAGGTACCATATGAGTATTATAACTATATAACTGTAGATAATTATATAACTGTAGATTTCTTCATTTTTATCTAACACCAAGACAGAAGTGGTAAATGATGCTGGATAAAGTCCTCTGGTCACATACATTTGTATACTTAGAAATAGAAGTACTTCACTAAAGTTCATTGTGTATTTCTGGCATGTACAGTATAGTCAAAATCATAGTTTAAATCATGCAAAATTAGTTGAGCTGAACAAGTGGCACTCATCACCAAATCAGTCGAAACTCTTAAGGCCATTTTCTACAAAAAACTTCAGTTTTAAACACTTACAAATATGTTAACAAATTCGTATGCCATTCATTTATTCATGAATAACAATATCCCCTCATTTTTAGCTCCTTTGCTACACTTGTGTGAACCACTTCAGGTGCTCCTAATAACCGTATATTAAAATGTACAATCTGTTTTCATTTAGAAGCTGGTTAGATTTCATAGTGATCCAGTGTGTGTTTGTGCTTCCCCTTTTTGCTGGTGATTTGTATGTGTCCGCAGTAGGCCACATAGGCTTGTGAAAGTCTCTCCGTGATGACTTAGGATGTAAGGGAAAATAATTACCATACATTCAAAGTTAAAAAGCACAATGCGGCTTAAATTGTGCTTTGCCGTATTTGGGTCATAATGAACAGTACAGGAGAATAATGTAAACAGAGCACCACAAACAAGCAGTATAAATGTTCAGCACCACATCTCTGCAGGAAAGTTTAACATGATTGTGTCTGCACAGGTTAAGCACTTTAATGATTTTGTAATCCGAGCAGTAAATTGTACAAAAATCGTATTGTTATTCCATCCCCCCCAATATTCTCCATGAAAATTCAAGAGTTAAGAAATTGAATCAGTGTGCCTTTTTGTGCAGCTGCAAGGAAGATATTTAATTATTAATATTGAATTAATTTTATTTGACCAATATATCTGCTTGCAACGAGCAGATTATGACTAAGACCTGTCTGCTTGTACAGTTCGTGGAGTATGCGTTGTGCTTGTTACACATGTGCGTTGTTACATTCATTTAACATTCATAATCTTCTGAGCGTCTGTCATTGAGGAGTGATAATGTATTTTGAGAAGCAATACAGTGTGACATTAATCAGACAAGAAAATCAAGTTTTTACACAAACTTTAAAGTTCTGCCACCCATAAACATTTACTTGACTTTTAGTTTTTTTTTCTTTGTTTTCTGGAAAATCTAAAAAATCTTTGAAAGGTATGTTTACTTGAGATGCAATGGGTATGAGCATAATCAATTTAAAAACAACAGATAAGTATTTATGAAAACATGTCTTTTTAAATGTTGCTTCTCAAGTAAATGTGCCTTGTCTGGGTTTTCGTAACAAATAAGATTTGTTAAAATTAAATTAAAGAGGGCAATAGTTGCTAGATGTCGCTTAGCTATATTAGCAATGTAGAAAGATGATACTTGAACTGTTCAAGAAAGTATTTGATAAATTAATCGAATACATTCTCTTTCTGTTGTCCTTCCACACCATCCTTTCAGACTGTGGTTACAGACAGAAGAGGATTATACACCTTTGTCCCATCTGGAGAGCGAGAGCCATGTGCCAGCAGCTCTTGGATGGTGATCCAGTTGTCCAGTATGCGTCGGTTGCGTTTCTTGGAGCTCTTTTTCTGACTGAGCTCCAGGATTGAGGCTGGGTTCTGGCCTGACTCTGACTGGCTTTCCTTGCCCATGTCCAGACCGTGTTCTCTCATAAATTCCAAGCGACTCTGCATCATAAACTCTCTGCGTCTGCGCTGCTCGCGGGCCCTCAGCAGATGTTGCTTACGCTCTTCTTTGCTCCAGTAGCGACCCATCTTCATTTCACTCACTGCGTCATCATCAGTCGTCATTCCACTACGCTCCTCACGGATCTTCATAGCTCGGGCTTTCAAGAGCCGGTCTCGAACAGGACGCTTGGCCACATAGCGGGTCCCATCACTCCTTATCTTCACCTTCCACTCCATGCGTGGGGATGGAGGGGGAAGTGGCAATGATAAGGCCAAAGAAAGCTTCACTGGGCTTGGGTGAGGCAACGACTCCAAGGTGGTATTCCCATGCCCCTCACGGTCACTGCCACCCATTGGTGCCTCACTTTCTCCTTCTGCAGCTCTATCCAAAGGTCCAGAACTCTCAGAAGGTGAGGATCCCAGATGCATGCAACTCTGGTAGCGCTCTGGAGTGACGCAGTTGGAATGACGTCGTCGAGTGAAGTAAGGACTTGACTCAGCACTGCGACCACCATTCCTGTTGTGGCTGCTCACCCTAGAATTTCCACCTTGTGCCACCCCTTCAGGCATGCGACGGATGGTTCCCTCTCTAGTGAGTGAGCAGAATTTCTGGTTCAAAGGGGTGTTAGTCGGAAACTTCTTGTAGCTGCTTGGTGAATATGAACTGTTGAGGCTTGCTCGCCCTCTTTCACTCCAGGTTTGTCGGTCCCTGTGTCTACTTAGTAGAGGGCTTGTGGACTCATCGATTTGAGAAACTGGAAGTCGATGTTCACTCACCATAGGTGTGCTCCTACAGCTCTCTCCCCCTGTGTTGTAAGCGCTGGTGCTGTCCTTGTCCGACCGTTCCTTCTCTGGAAGCTCGTTGATGTCAGACAGCTCGTGCAGTGGAGACCCCTGAGGTTCTGCAGACACCCTACCAGATGTTTCTTCCTCCATCAGCCAGGCTTTTAAACAGCGTTCTCTTAACTGCTGCATCTTCTGTGCTCGTAGAATGTTCCGGCACTTGAACTCAAGGTGCCTCATTTCCTCTTCCAAAAGCGCCATCTCATGTGGAGTAAGGTTCTCGTTACTGTTCTCATCCAGAGTCTCCTCCCTATTCTCAGCTCCCACTGGTGTCTCTCCTTCTTTCTGCTGCTCTTCTTGAACCTGTTGCACTTTCTTCATCCTCTTCTCATAGCGACACTTGATTTCCAGAAGCTGCTTGTACCTCTCATATTCCTCCTCTGTCAGGCCGGGCATTATCATCCCACTGACGGGATCATGAAGGTACCCACCACCCACACCTCCACAGTCCAGTGAGTCTGTGCTAAGGTGGAGCTCTCGGAGAGGAAACAGCGGCGATGGCGTGTCATTCCCTCCTCCGCCGCTCCTGCCCGGCCTGAACTTGCGCAAGCTGCCAGGCGTGTTGGTGGCATTTGTGTTGGAGGCGCTGGTCTGTTCATCGCCCAGAAGGATGTCGTGCTCAGAGGATTCTTCGTTCTTTGTGCTCTCATCTGTTCTGCCCACACCACTGTCAAGCTCTTGACTGTTGCTGAGGGTTGCTAAGCTGAGCATGGGTGTCTCCTGATGTAGGGTTTCCTCAGGAATGCCTCCTTGGGCTCTCTGTTGGCGGAAATGGTACAGGCCTGACAGAGGGGAAGTATTAAGGCTGTCCACACTCATCCCTACAGGTAACTCACAGTCAATCTCCTCTGGGTCCATATGAGTGTCCGTCTAGGTGAAAGGTACAAAGGAACGGATGGGAAAAAGAAAGAAAGAGGGAAGAGTTAGAGGTTGAACATCACCAGTATTGTCATAGAAATAAATACATGCAGTAACACGTTTCAACAGTAGATGGCAATATAGATATTACAACAAGTTTGGTTGTAAAGCAAGAATTGTGAGGCCTATTATTATTATATTGAGGCCTAGTATTTTCACACATACAAACAGGCATACATATATGTGTGTGTGTGAGTGTGTGTGTGTGTTTATGCAATTACATTTATCTATAGCTGGCATTTTATACAACGTATCCGATATTTATCACATTGAATGTATATAGTACATAGTGGATAAGATGTATTACAAGATCATGGAGACTTACCAATTATTGTAAGATACTTTATAACAAAATGGCACTATTACTCATATTACTGTTCATTTGTTCATTTTAATTTGTGACAATTGTCATGTCTTGCTACAAATCAAGATTTATTGATGAATACAGCTTTATTGAAGTATTGTCTTGTTTTCCCTGAGTATCTTTGTCTATAATTGCAAGCCAAAAATCAGTTTCAGTTATCACTTGAGTTGGTTATGAATGAGCAACACCGTTATTAACATTTATTAAGAGCAACACAGGTTGTTTTAATAGTCTGCCTGTGACATTTCTCAAGCATATTTGTCTCTCGTTCTTTCCTCTTGATTTAGTCAGCCTGTAATCTCTTTCTGTAATTCAGCAATCCCTTCCTGTTTCTCTATCTCTATCTATTTCGCTCTCTCTCTTTCTCTATCCATCTCTTCCTCTCTTGGTCTGACAGCTCCACTTGTTTCTGGTCTTCAGTTCATTATTAATCATTTTGTGTTGCTGGGATGGTGATTGTAGATGAGAATGTGAGGTAGAAAATGGCCCCCTTTTTGTTCTGATCTTGTTAGTGCTGTGCGTTGGCTGAAATGAGCTCCCTGTTTTATTCATTAGCTGACGGCTGTGCTCATGATGGATGATTTTTGCCGGCTGCACACAATAACCAACAACCATTTTTTCAATATTACCACTGGCTCCCCAGATATTGCAGAACAATTTACAAAGTCAGAAATTCAGAACACCATATATACAGCTCTGAAATAGGTTCACATTTAGAACAGTTTATAATTGTGTGGTGCACGTAAAGGTAAAAATGCTGTTAAATTTGTATTAAATAAAACAATACATTTGCTTGCACTGACAACTTTGAAATTTAGTTCAGATTAATTGCTTCTGCTAGTGTTATTCTAATTTATAAGTCACTTTGGATAAAAAAAAAACAGCTGTTAAACAAATAAAGATAAATGCAGAAGTAAAATTCCAGCACTGGTTAAAGTTTTAGCATAGTCTCATTAGATGGCTTAGTTTATGTCCTTGATATCCTTCCTTCATAATGTACCTTGCTTCTACCTCTTAATTTGCCCTCTCTCTCATACCTTCCATCAATTCCTTCAATTACTTCTCCTATGTGCATGTCTTTCTAATGGAGCACTTTTCACTCCATTCTATAAAGCAGCTTTGTTCCCTCTCACTCTTCATCTCCTTGTGGAATAGTGTTAATGGAACTGCCACACATCCTTGACACCCATCACTAAGAGTGATCACATGATTGAGACATTGAGTGATGTGAGACTTCTTCTGTTTCCCTTCCTTCAGCAAAATAAGCCATTCATTTTAGGATATGCTGTCATTGGGGACAGAGTGGGTCCATTAACTTTGCATGTGCCTCAAAAAGCTCATTTTGTGTGCACTTGAATCATGCATGTATGTCTGTGTTTAGAAAACCATTTAATAGCTCAGATGATGTGAGATTTTGGGGGGATGATTTAATGGTTCGTGCATGGTTCATTTTAGTGTCCAATTTATCTACAAGGTTTCTCCTAAAAAGAGACAATATATGGTGTAATGAGATGCATTTATCCTCTTTATTCTAATTTTTTGTGTGTTTATTTACCTCTACCTCTGGTCTGGCCAGCAGTAATGAGAAGTTGGTGCTGTCCTCACGGGTCAGGATGGCCACCGCTTCCTCTCGGTTCTGAACTTCCATCCCATTTATCTAATGTGGGACAGATGGAGACTTCATTCACAGCTACGTTCAAACACAAAAGATCAGCTCTTTTACAAAAACAACATAACATCGAAACATCAGCGACCGAGTCCTTGGTACTGAATGTGTCCGTGCCACATCAGAAACCATAATACATGAAGAACTTGTCGAGACAAAGGCAACATGACACATTGTCTTTGCTGTTCTGTAATTATTCTCTAGAGTAATTGCGTGGGCTGTGTTAAAAGTCACACCAATTATCTGTTTATAGACTGATTGTCTCTAGAAACACTTGACCTCCCAGATGAGCGTGATGACGTGATGGTGTCAGTTCATCAATAATTGTTGTTGATGTCGTTTGACTCTACATCTGAGCAAAAACATACCTGTAATATCCTGTCCCCCTTCCTGATTCTTCCATCTTTAGCTGCTATGCTGTTTGGATTCACCTAAGAACAGGGTTTAAATATCAGCTGGATAACTTCAAAATCTCCGCTAAAAATTTAGCGTAGTGATTGTGTTGAGCACTAATATATAAAATTCAGCCTTATGTGGCCACTCACTTCCCCAACATAGATGCCTTGGTCTTCTTCCTCGTCCGTCCGATAACAGACTGTTAGCCCCAGTTTATCCTGCTGACTCGACTTATACAGCTCCACCTCCTGACAAAGACAGAGAGGAAGAGCTGCTTATAGGGCAGAGGTTAAACCCCCTGCTTTAAAGATGCACCAGGACAGAAAAACCAGCTAGAGCAAATTTATGAGATATTGTAATAATGTGTTTGGGTCACTGGTCTTGCATCAACCCATCTAGTCTATTTTTTCCCCTTAGAGTGCATGTGTTTTACTTAGTGAAAAGCACAATGAAGCAAACAGCATGCCTTTAAAAAAATTTGTAATAAAAAATAAAAACAGTTATCTATTTACAATGAGCTTGTTTGCATTTTATTTGGATTTGTGTGAGCCAGGACAATTTATTAATAAGTTTACCTTTTTATATTATATTATATTATATTATATTATATTATATCATATCATATTCTATTATATTATAGTATATTATATTATAATCAACCAATCTGTATTCGACATCTGTATTCAGAATAATTGTATTATTATTATTATTATTACACCACCCAGGTTTAATTTTGTTTGTTATAAATATTGTTTATTTTATTAGTGGTTTACTTGTATGTAAAAGGCTATAATGACTTCTTGTTTTCCCACCTCATATTCCAGCTCTTCTTGTTGATCCACCTCATGGTTGGCAACATTGAAGTAGTCATTTGGATCACTATATTCCTGCCCCAAAGAACCTCTGTGAAAAGACACATGTTTCTTCAGCAGGTTTTCAGTGCATGTAACATTTGTCCATCTCACAGACATACACAGGCTGTAATAAGAACTGATCAAGAGGCAGAGGACAGTGAAGACGCTCACAGGTCATTCATCAGGTATGGCTCCACCAGCTTTGTGAGGGGAGGAGAGGGTGGGGGCATGGGTGATCCACTGCTCGGGTAAGACCCTCTGTCCCCATTCAGAAAGTTCTGGAAGCTAATGTCGGTCTGGGTGCCGTTGTCCACACAGTTTGTGATAGCCATGAGCCGGGCCGGGCCAGCAGCTGCACCCAATCTCCTCCTGTGACCCTTATGTACCACCTGAAGCAGGAGAGGGTCATGGGACTGTCCATCTTTGTCCTGGGACAGGTGAGATGTTCTTCTGCCTTTGAGCTGCAGACAGTTAAAAGAGGAAGAAATAATGTAGGCCGTTGTACATCCACCTAAAAATAATGCACTGATTGGTTGTTTAATCTGACACCTCTGAAAATGCTGAAGCAGCACTATAGAGAGAATGAAGTGGGGAAAGAGGGAGACAAGAATAAGAAAAATGAGAGAAGGGGAGAGAGGGAAGATAAATGCACAAATAAGCAAAACTCAAGGAAGGATATATTTCTGCTTCTCCTTATGGACAAGTAACATTGCAAAGCAGCAAAAATGACTTATGCAAGACAAGCATGAGCTCTCCATCATCCAATCACAAAGAAATAGAAAGACAAGAAACTGTAAATAGAAACTGATTTTATAGAAGAATTTTCTGCTTTGCTTATCAAAAGTCTTGGATCTGTAATATATTTTAAATATATATACATTTTAAAAAGCCTCTTATGTTCACCAAAACATTTATTTGATTAAAAATACAGTAAAAATATCATTGCAATTTAAAATAACTGTTTTCTTTTTTAATATATTAAGTGTAATGTATTATTGTAATGGCAAACATTTCAGCAGGCATTGATTCTTCTGTCAGATGATTCTTGAGAAATCATTCTAACATGCTGATTTGATTTGAATTACTTTTGAATATTAAGGTATAGACGTATGATAAGACAAACTTCAGATCGGAGTGGTATATGTGTTACCTTTACTTCTGCATCAATGGGCCGCAGAGTGTTTCCCTTCTGTGGAGAAAAACAGAGAAGAACCAGATTTAAAAGTGTTAAAACTGACAGCTTTGAAAATAAATAAATAGATTTGGTAAATTCAGAGACAGGTTTCATCAGTACTACAATTTGTGTACAATTTAAAAACAGGAATTCTTAATAGGAATTCTATCAATCATAAGCAAATACCTTTTTAGTGCTTTTTAGAGCCTCATTTGTTAGACATTTTATCTGCTTATTGCATCTGTAACTGCTTTAATGCATCTACTTGCCAGCTCTGAGTATTAACTCAGATGTATATTATTTCAGAAGTAGGATTTTTTTATTGGAGTGATGGTTTGTTTGTTGCTGCGTTTCCACCGCCGGCCTGCTACGACTGCTAATTATAATACACAAACAGAGGGCTTTTTCCCACTGGATTCTCCTCCAAATAATTCTTCTGATTATGGCTCTTTTTTCGACTCTCAATCATCTTGACCCAGTTACTCAAAGTGTTAGAAATGTTAAACGTCTTCAGAAAGGTTCTAAGCACTGTGATAAACTAGGTCTACTCAGTTTGAGGTTCTAAATTGTGCCTTTTACATTGTTCCCAAACTCTATTCCTGTCCTCCCCTCCCTCTTTCCATCACCTGTGCAAGTACTGCAGTGTTGTATTGATTGCTTGTTCATTTTGATTAAGGTTGATATTAACCTTTAGAACAATTAATGTTTGAGCAGTCTCTTTTTATTGCACATCGTTGCTTCTTGGTACTATGACAAACCTACAAAGCCTGAAAGGTAGTGTTCAGTGCAATCTTCTGGTTTCAATTTCCCAGGGTTTTTTTTTTTTTTACTTACCACTCAGCATGTCAACACTATCATATATAAAAATGTATCAAGTATTTGTTGCTGGGTAATGACTTTTTAGTCTGTTGGTATATTTATTGTTGTTGTAACTGACATATATCTGACAGTGCAGATTTGAATTTGTGCATTGGGACAGTTCATCCAGTGACAGGCCTTGGGAAGGGACAGATGAGAGGTGATTTAACCCTCAAGAATGCAACCCACAATCAATACAACGTTAATACTGAAAGTACTTTCGACAACCCCTCCTCCCTCTCTCTCTCTCTCTCTATCTCTCTCTCTAACTCTGTCTTTCTGTTTCTTTCATCCTTCTGAAGGAAGTCAAGCTACAAACAGCTGACCCTTAGAGACCAGGTCTCACATCAATACTTATGCTGTTTGACTGAAAGTCTTTCGATGCCTAAAAGAGGTGAAACCTATTTCTTTTTCATTGTGTTTGGCTCATTATTGATCCTGTCAGTGGATTTGATTACAAATGGACTGTTTGCACACGGGATTCAGAGTTGATGGAGCAACAGTGATATTGGCCAACATGTACTTCTTAAGCAGAAAAGATTTTCTATATGTTCCCTGGCTCATATAGAAAATGCTTATTAATGTACGACTCTCTCAATGTGTATACAGTATTTATGATTTGTATACATGAGATCATGGGGGAAATTACAAGCAGTTTTACCTTTGAAAGCAGCATGTTGATCAGTTCAAAACATTTGTTTTAGTGTTTTTAGAGGAACAACAGAGTGTGTCGAATGGACTGTGATGGAATTTCTTCTGCATGATTCAGTGGCCTACAGAACTCAGTGGGTGATTTGTGCTTATCAGTTCAATACCAGGAGAGAGCAATTACATCTCTTTAACTTGTGATACACCTCTATTGACCTTCACCCTGTACGTTTGACCCTGTGGAATAATTGCATTGCTAATGAAGGAGCTTCTGAAGGTGCACACAGATACTGCTATGCACATCCACACCCCAACAATCCCTATCATCTCATCATGGGATGCCTGCATTAACTCAGAGTCTGTGATCTACCAAACATGCCGCACTGATTACGGCACTTTCAAAGACATGCAGCTGGAAGCATTAAAAAAGGTCAATTTTGTTTTGTTGTCTTTTAGTAAAAGGAAATGTTTCACCTTCAGAAAATGTTCAGCTAGTATGGGAACAAATGCGTTTTTTTTGTTTGTTTGTTTTTTTGCTGTTGATAAGCTTTAAAAGTAATGTTTATTTTTAGTTTGATACCAAATGCAACAAAGAAACAAGTATTTTCTTCCATATTGTGATGCATATCGGGGACAGATCAGTAACAGATTATTGAAAAAGAAAGAAATGTAAGGCAGGGACCTGGCTGTTGATTGATTGGAGGCAGATCTGAAACCCATTGCAAGAAAGTGACAGGGTTAAAGAAAAATAAGTGATTGGAGAAGTCTGGCTTGAATAAAGTGTAGTCTGTCATTATACAAGGAGATTGAGTTATGACCGTATGATTAAGAATTATGCTCAGGTTTTTTTTTCTTGTTTGTTTTTTTTTTTATATGTGAATTAACGGATGAATCCTTCACAATACGTTTAATAAGATGCATTTAAAAAAGAGATGGGGCGAATTTCCATTTCATGCCAACAATCATTTTAGCTAATGTTATGATGTAGACCTTGTAAACTGTTACAGATCAAAATTGGCTCAATCATTTTTGTTTCAATAAATTTGCTAAATTCAGAGACAGACTTCTTCAGTACTATGATTTGTGTGCAATCTAAGATAATGTCACTTTTCTTGAACGATGTCACTTCCTGGATGTCACAATATAATGAAATGTTTGTTTTTTTAGTAGGAATTGTATCAATCATATGTAATAGTTCCATTTGCAAGCGAATACCTTTTTATAGCTTTTTGTGTTA
This sequence comes from Carassius auratus, assembly GCF_003368295.1. NCBI lineage: Eukaryota > Metazoa > Chordata > Actinopteri > Cypriniformes > Cyprinidae > Carassius > Carassius auratus. The sequence continues at coordinate 249,673 of NW_020525031.1, read as the reverse complement.
AGTGCCTTATTTGTTAGACATTTTATCTGCTTATTGCATCTGTAACTGCTTTAATGCATCTACTTGCCAGCTCTGAGTATTAACTCTGATGTATATTATTTCAGAAGTAGGATTGTTTTATTGGAGTGATGGTTTGTTTGTTGTTGCGTTTCCATCGCCGGCCTGCTACGACTGCTAATTATAATACACAAACAGAGGGCTTTTTCCCACTGGATTCTCCTCCAAATAATTCTTCTGATTATGGCTCTTTTTTCGACTCTCATATTGAAATTAGCTTGCTTCTCTCAATCATCTTGACCCAGTTACACAAGATATTAGAAATGTTAAACGTCTTCACAAAGGTTCTAAGCACTGTGATAAACTAGGTCAACTCAGTTTGAGGTTCTAAATTGTGCCTTTTACATTGTTCCCAAACTCTATTCCTGTCTTCCCTCCCTCTTTCCATCACTTTCCCCTCAGGATTTCATCTTGTTTTTGATTGGAGTTTAGAGGAGGGAAACTCACTCACTCACTCTCTCGTTATCTCTATCTATCACTGCTCAAGACTCTGGATTATTGTTCAGGATGGGGCGATAGCAATTTTTGCTCATACTAATGCTGGCCATCAGAGCAGGGCAAGGGTTGTGATGGAAACCAAAGAATTATTTAACTAAAGGTTACTTGTGCCGCAAACGTCAGTCTGGATTAGTTTTACTTTCTTCTTTTTTCCCCCCATTCTTGGAGCAGGTGAAGGCTGGAGCCCTTTATCTTTTTTCCTTTCATGTCGCTGCACGTTTGGAGAGACCTCCTGCAGTGTGGAGGGCACACAATTAGATTTTGTTTATTTACATCAGTGTTTTTTTCAAACGCCTGATTTAGTGCCCTCGACTATGTGTGTGCGCAGCTTCGCCATCATTATTGCATCTATGTGCGTCGCAGTGAGAAAGCATATAAGTCTTGCTTAATGATCTCAGTTGCCTTAGCAACGGCATCCCATAGAGACAAATTTGACAGGGTATGTTAGGTAGAGGCAGGGAGACGGAGAGAGCGAGAGGGAAACTCATCAGACATGACGGGTGGGGGGGCTAGGCGGGATTACAAAAGGCAAAGCGTCTGCTAAAAGGCTCATTTTGGAGTGATTCAACATGCACAGGATTTTTGCTGCAGACCGAGCTCATTTAAACCTCATCATAAGTCTAAAGCTTAGAAGCAATTAGCGTGGATGAGTGTCGCACGAAGATGGCCAAATGCCAAATAAATGCGATGGTGTTCACGGATAGCGATTCCATGCGCTTGGCTAATGTGATCTAGTGTGAATGGTATTATTCATGCCTGCAGCAGCTTGTCCTGAGTCCAACGAAGCCTGTCAGGATGTGTCTGCTCTTCATTACTGTGTGCCCAGCCACAGAGCAGAAGCAAGAACAAATGCCACATACTCAGATACATGGAGCATGACACTGATGAAAGACTGGGTGAGAATGTGTGTAAGAAACACTGTTACAATGAGAAGCACTTTAGAGTAAGCAACAAGAGGTGTCTTTACTGTGTTTTATTTTTATCTAACAACACCACTTAACCCATGACGGCTTATTGCTTTTATAAAAAAGTGACAGCACTGCAGTGATTAAAGATCTTCGATGAAGAAAATGACTGCCGTTTGCATGTGTAAAATGTGCTGTCATGTTTGCCAGGGTGTTGCTATGCTGTTACTAAAGTCCTTTTTAGCATATTGCTGCTAGGTGGTTGGTTACTTAAAAAAAAAGCCCACCAATAAGTCTCCATAATATTCCCATCCCTAGATATGGCTCTGGTCCCTCCTTCAGTGTAAGCCTGAGGGATTTTTCACCCGTTTCATTGTCGCCAGGCAGAAAATCATAAATTCAATGGCTTACCTACAATTCAAAAGTTAAGATTTAGTAAGATTTTTTTTTTAAAGAAATAAACCATATTATTAATGCATTAAATTGATTAAAAGTGACAGTAAAAACACTTCTATTATAAATAAGTACTTTTGAAATTTGTATCATGGTTTCCATGAATACATTAAGCAGCATAACCTTTTTCAACAATGATGATATAAAGAAATGTTTTGTGCACCAAATCAGCATTGATTTCTGATTGATCATGTGACACTGAAGATGAGTGATGGATTCAGAAAATTCAGCTTTGCTGTCGCCAATAGTGAGGTGAGCAAAGTTTTCATTTTGGAGCGAATATCTATTTAAGTGTAAACAATTTCAGTCTGAAAGCCATGAAGGATAAGATGTAGAAGTAAAGATGCAATGCCTTGTGGTGATGTCACCCATAGCTTGTCAGGACTCTCATGGTGATAACGTTTTCATTCTAAAGTGAAGCTTCTCTATTACTTTGCAGTAAATTTGCAGGGGGCTTCCAGTGTTGGTGCAGTTGATTTTGCAGGGGTTTTATGGTGTCTTCCAGCTCTCTCCACTAATAAGTGTGCAGCATTTAAAACAGGCTCACACAGAGAGGACTCTGTCACTGCATAATAAACTGGTTAAGGAGTAAAAGCCTCTGTGAAGAGACTCCGGCAGTGGAGGATACAGCGGAGAGAAGAGCTGGAAATTGAAGTGAGATTGAAGAGATCAAGTGGAAGACCCTCTCGGTATTGGAAAAAGCTCAACCTTTCCTGGCATGACATCGCGGTCTGGCGGAGAAAGCAAATTGCTCTCTGAACAAAACTTTAAAGTGGCAAACTCAAGCTGTGGAGAGGATTTTAGTCAAGTGGAGTTTAAATGCTACAGGTGAAAGAACTGAGACGCGGCAATGCATTCGAAATAGGTTGCAGTTTTTTTTTTTTTTTTTCTTTTTTAGAAATTAAAAAAGGAGACACTTTGCTGTTATATGAAACCATAGTATGAATCGGGCTATTTTAGTTAAATAAAACAAACTAATGTATTTAATTTTTTGTTTGTTTGTTTTTATAAAGCAGACACTTTTCTGTTATTTATTACATATAAAATGTTTATATGCTTGTTTTGTTTTTAATCATGCATACACGATGTAACCACCTAATCACCATGGAAACCACATAGCAATGTCTAATAACCACTATGAGCAGCAACCGCATAGCAACAACCCAGAACACCTGAGCATCATGGACTCACATTCTCTTCAGAAAATATATAAATCTAGTTCATATTTGCATATTCATGAGTGTGACCTTGCAAAATGCTGTAATAGTTTGTTTGCCCAGGTGTCATAGATACTTATTCAGATACTAATTCAAGGTGACATTACCCTGCAGCCACTTTCCCATTGTCAGTTTTAAGCCATGTGTTCAGAGGCGTGACATGCTTTTTTATTTTACATAGTCAAAGGATCAGCTTTGCTCTAATACACGTGTACTCTGCTTCTGAATTCAATATTCCTTACCCATCTCTGCTCTGAGTGCCACGGCCATGGCCGCGGGAAGTGGGGGTGCTGGGGGTGCTGCAGCACCCCCTAGTGACGAGAGGGAGATAAAAAAAAATGTAGGCCTATTAAAATATTTGTAACGCGCTTGTAACTTTTATTTTTTTTTGGCAACAAGTGTGGGATCAGCTTTGACTAGCCAAGCAATTGTAAGTAGTACACTATAGTATTTTTTTAAGGTGGTGGGGATGGAGAGTATTATTTCGTTCGTGTGTTCTTTGTGTAATGGTTGTGGAGAACTGTTAAATAACGTTTAAATAGTAGGGCTGGGTATCGATTCAGATGTTCCAGATCGATTCGATTTCGATTCACAAGCTCTCAAATCGATTCTATTTCGATTCTCGATTCGATTTTCGATTCGATTTTCTATTAGAGATGTAATCGGGCCTTAAAAGATAAGCCCGACATGTCCCGAGCCGACACGTACATTTTGATTGACAGCTTTTTAAGAGCCCGAACCCATTTACAACCCGACATTATTCAAATGTACGCAGCACACAGATCTTTTGCCTTTTGTCAGGAATGAGTCATTTATACATAGTTTAACATAATTTATACATGACTAACGTAATAGGCCACTTGGAAGTTTGAACAAATAAATAAAATAAGTCCTCTGTAACATTGTAACATCTCAGCACTCTATAAATAGCCCTAGGTATAGGCTCATTTAGCATATAAATAGACCAACGCACCAATAAAAACAAGTCTTTCTTAAAAAATTTCCATTAAGATAAATTATAAATTAAGATGGGTATTTGGCAATAACGAAATGAATTAAGATAAAGGCTCTGCCGGATTTGCTTCGCCATAGCAGCTGGCATAATAAAATAATAATGCCAACATTAGCTTATATAGCCTACTCTGTCTACATTATGCATTTAAGACTCAAGTAATATTTAGTTATTATTTGAAAAACATTTACTCACCAAGATTAGGTAAGGCCTAAGTGTTTATGTGGAGGAAAATCACTGAATCCACTGTAGATGTCTTCAGCGCGCTCCTGCGCTCACTGATGGTGCGTCATTATTCACTCATTATTCTCATTATAAACAAGGTCAAAACTTTTCCAAACCTCAGACTTTGCTTTAGTTGCTGGTGCTACCAAAACGTAATCGTCAGAAGCAAGCCTCCGTTTCAACTACTCAGCATACATTTTCGCATATTTCTCGCGCTAATCGAAACATTACATGACCGCTCATTTACCGCACAAGCCCGAGCCCGGCCCGATTGGTTCGATTGGCAATGGGCTTCTTCACACTGCCTGAACATGTGCAATTGTGCTTTTGAAGACAACTGACCACGCGCACCTGTCCGCGCGGTTGTCTGCTCAGACTCGGTACACACTCTCCGATGGCGATGTTTACATCAAGCCTGCATAGCGGTTCATAGCGGACTCGAGGACGCAGAAAGTATAAGAGGCTTTAAGATGCAGTCTGTAAGACGCGAACGGGAGCATGACCTGACGCACATTGCAGAAAATGGAACCACTGCTTTAAACTGAATGAATGAATGATAGGTTCGTTGGTAACATCGCACAAGGCACATAAGAGAGTGACATCTAGTGGAGAAGATTTGTAATTAGATTAACGCTAATCTTACGTTCAATGTATGCGGAAATAAATACGGGAAAAAAAATCGATTCATGGCCTTTGAGAATCGATTTTGAATCGACCACATTTTAAAAAATGATTAATCGAAAAATCTATTTTTTACCCAGCCATATTAAATAGTCGGAGATTCCTTGTGGTTTGTGTAAAAAGGTTGGAGATGGAGACAGAAAGCTTTATACTGTGCGTGTGTTCTTTGCATAATGGATGTGGAGAACTGTTCAATAAACAAATTGCTTAAATAGTCAGAGATTATTTCCTTGTGGTGTGCGTAAAAAGATTTTGGAGTTAATAGAGTTGCGTGTGACATAAACGTGCAGTGACTCAAGCCAGCTGACCAAATCGATTGCATTGTTTTAGCGTTATTGTGAAGTTTGATTAATATTATATTTTGTTGTAATATTATTTGTTGTATCTAAATGAGTTGCATGTATGTATAGGCTATCTGAAATTGTAATGAAAGTAATTATTTCGTTTTTTTCGATTATTAAACTATTATTTAAACTATTATTTCTGATTCTGCTTCTGCTTCAGATTAATAGCGCATTGCGCATATCTGAGAACTGATGTATGTGTGTTTCAGACCCTGGCTGGCTGTGCACTGAAGTGTATATGACAATAAAGTAGTAAATCTCAATGTATATATTTTTAAAATGTATTTTAAATAGGCCTATTGGCTCATAGGTTTTTTGTAAAGAAAAAAAAAAAAAATTCACAGCACCCCCTGTTCAAAATTACTTCCCGCGGCCCTGGCCACGGCCACAGATATTTCACACACCTGATAGGTTTTATTATTAGCTGATCTGCCCTTCTCTCATCCTGCTCTACTTTCCAGAAGTATAAATATCCCCTAGCTATCAATCATAGTCACATGACCTGCCATGTGGTTGGACAAAATGACAGAAGGGAAACCAAACTTTTAAGACCTTATAGTGGAAGAGGTTTAAAAACGTGCATAGCTTTCTCTCTCTCAGCCTATAAGGAAATCTCACCGCCATGTCAGTTAAAGGCTGCTGAGTAGGAAGTCTTTGTGCTGTTTAGGGGATTGTGGTTTTCAACACAGGGCTAATTCATTCAATTGTTTGTCTAAAGCACAGGCTTAACTCAAAGTCCCCTTGACACGTCTTAAATCTGTTCTGTTAAGATAAACAGTTTCCTGTTTGAAGGTATATCTACAATCCCTGTAAGAGTAACATGCATAAACCCTTGTGTCATATGGAACAGCAGAATGTGAGGTTTTATATTACTAGTTGTGCTAAATAGATTTTTTTATTTTTAAGAAGACCTTGAATGGACCTTGTACTCCAACTTTTCAGTGGTAAGTATGTGTTGAACTATTGATGAACACATCACTGAAGAACTGCTTAATGGTCAATGGCCTAAATGTAACATTTGAAATTACCAGCATAAACACATTTTAAAAAAACAAAAAAAAAAATTATATTGTGAAATATGATTACTATTTAAAATGGCTACTTTCTATTTTAATATATTTAAAAATATAATGTATTACCGTGACAGCAAAGCTGAATTTTAAGCAGTCAATACTCCAGTCGTGAGTGTCACATGATCCTTCAGAAATCATTCTAATATGCTGATTTGCTGCTCAAGAAACATTTATTATTATCAACGTTAAAAACAGTTGTGCTGATTTATTGATTTATTTATTTTGTAAAAAATGTTTTGTAACATTATAAAGGTCTTTACTGTCACATTTGATCAATTTAATGCATCCTTGCAGAATACAATTATAATAATAAAAAAACGTAAACCTTACACATTTGAATGGTTGTAAAGTGATATATTGATATTTATGGTGCGTTATTAATTTTTACCAACTTTGTGAAACTTTTACCTCCAAAAATTTTCTCCAACAAGCACATGATTTAAAGTGCAAAGTAAAAAAATAAAGAGGACATTTAATATGAACTTCTGTTTGTATTTTCACCTGAAACATGATCCTGTACTGTTCCTCCGGCCTGTTCACCACACACATGTTGCAGCCCATCGTGGCTCGTGGTTTACTGAGGGGGTACGATTCCTCGATGCTCTTCGCTTCCTGATTCTCCGACGTACTGTAGGAGTCGATCCCTGCCGTCCAATTACAGTAATCCCTCTCTGAGATCAGAGGTTAAGACTCTGCACTCCATGAAAGGGCTTTGATGTTCTTCTCTTTGTCTGCTTTCCTCATTCAAGCCTGGCTGCTGTTTTAATTGAGGTCCAACCCGGGAAGCGGGATCAGAGATGCTGCAGCATCCAGCCGTGAGAAAGTCAAGGTTTGATCGCTGATGAATGGAGCCTCTGATGTCTGTGTGCTTTTACTCAGCTTCAGATTTACTCCAAGATACAAGTTGGTTTAATGTTTGTGGTTTTAAACTTCACATATGATAATGCATTTTATTAGACAGATAATGTTTAATATCTCCAGAGTCTTTGAATTTGAAACAAGCAGCACGGTGTGACAGGATTACATTTACAGATCCCACCGTGTCTGAACAATATAATCAAAGAGATGATCTGCCTAACGTGAACTCCCTGGTGCCTCTGCCAAAGTCGTAGACTAAGACATGAATTATTAAATAAAAGATGCAATAAACAAATGTTTATTTTCCGCCACTCCGTATTCCCCTGAGAGGAGCTTTCCTTCACACTCTGATTCTATTATTAGAGAGCTTGTATCCTTCATTTACATATAACAACAATCTCTAGGCGCAGACATGCACGTCATGCTTTTTGAAGTGCTTTAAAGCATGTTGCTTGAGTCTGTAATTAGTGCCTGCCGCAATTCTGATTTGAGTATTCCCATTCCATCATTATTTATGATTACAATTTCACTGCTAATGTGTTTAGATCGTCATTAGCCGTTATTATCACTCCAAGACTGTGGTTGCTGATGCTGTGCCTAATTTCATATTCCCTCTCCACAGCATATTGTATTTAACACCTGCATGTATTTATCTACATACACTCTCTATGAGCGTGTCATCATCTTTTCCTCGTCCTCTATAAAATGTGGCTGTAATCCCACCTTTCATTTGCACTCACTTTTGCAGATAAGAGCCTGTCACATATCATATCACACCAGCCCTCTTCCTTTCTTCACAGAATTCCAGCTGCGCGTTCATGGCAGAAAATGAATAAGAGAGTGCACCTGTCAGATCATGTCAGAAACAGCCTCTCTCGCTCTACTGAGGTGAGCTCAGGTCTTTCTCCGAACCGTGTGTCAGTCTACAAGGACAGATCTCTCCATCGCATGAAGGAAAGATAATTGCAAGAGGTGAAGGGGGAGTATCTGATCTTGAGCAGGGAATGAACTGCCCTGCGTCTGCCCAGCTTCAGAGAGAAATCCAGATTCAGCCGAGCCTCAGGATGTAAACGTAACCTTAAGTCCACTGCTATTGATCTTCCCTTATGTTTCTGCTCCTCGAGTCTGGAGATTTAGGGTGTAATCCAGCTTGCTTGAGCGTTTCGAAGATGAATGAGGTGGAGCTGTGTGTTTCCAAAGAGAAAAATTAAGTCATTCAGTCAGATGGTGGGACGGTGAATCTGAAAAATCCATTCGAGAATGTTTCAAGCCTCTGCTGGAGCGGTGCCAGCCCAGCGCACGTACATGTGTGTCTGCAGCGAGAGCGAAAGCTGCTGGGATGGAGGAAACGTGGGGATCGGCACCACTGCACAAGCTGGAGCCCATTACAGCTTTACAGCAGGCCCCTCCTCTCCCGGCAATACCAGCCAATATTCACTAGCCAGCTCTCATCTCTCTCTCTCTCTCTCTCGCTCGCTCAGCCTCTCTTTTGTACTTATAGGTGATAGCTTCAGTGTCCTACCTTCCTTTCCTGCTTCCCTCGTATCTTATTTCCCAGCCCCTCGTCTCTGTCTCGCTCTCTTTCGCTCTGTCACCTGTACTGGGAGCAGCTCTTCACTCTGGGTCTATGTTGCCTGTTGTTAAAGGGACTGAAGATGTTGTCAGTCTCTGGATGTCGGCACACAAACAGAATTTATGACCACATAGACCAAGGAGCTTTGTGACAGTCTTTTGGGGCCATTCTTTTTCGCCTTAACGCCTGCAAACATATTGCAAGTATATTTGCAATAGGACAATAAGTGCACTTTATAATAACAACAGTCAAGATATAGTGCATCATTGAGTGCCTTACTGTTTCTATAATAAAAAGCAATGCTATTCATCATACAAATGCATAAAAATTTTATTTACTGTTGCATTAATAATAATAAAAAAATCATGATAAAATACATTAAATATATTAGGAAAATAAATATATTATTAAAATTATATAAGTTTCTCTCAATCATTTTTCTAATTAAAAAAAAGTTTAGAATTTAAGAAATTAATAATACTTTTCGGAAGACTTTTGTACAGTAGCATAAAAAAATAATATATTGTTTTATTTTAGATGGAGGAGCAGGTAGCATTATAGGTGCAGACACATTGAGGTCATGTCATAATCTCAATATTAATGAATACTGTTTAACCAACCTGTTACTGAAAAGTTTTTGATTGTATGTGATGCAGAATTGCTGTATTTTTTATTTTATTAATTTAATTTATTTCAACTGGTGACATAATTCTTTGAAATTAAATAATAATCAAATATTATATTTTACTGCATTTTATTCATTTATTTATTTATTGTTAACGCTCCACTAGAAGATATAGTCTTTAACATGTAAACAAGCGCAATGTAAAATAATGCTACTAAAGGGAGTCATTATTGAGCTGTAGCTGTGTTGAGCACTAGTTGTGTGTTCTGGGTAAGCCATGATGTTATTAGGTGTGATGAGGTTCCTGTGCGTATTTCAGATAACCTGTTATCTCACGCTGTCCCTCTGACTCCTCACTGCACCATGGGTAGTCGTGCAAAACCAGAGCTGCCTTTTAAAATAGATTATTTGATTTTGTGAGGTACTGATTTGTTTTCGAGAACAGGGATTACCACACTAAATCAATATAAACCAGCCTACAAAAACCTACTGTGATGTTTTCTTTGGCTTTATTATTACAGTCTCTCATGTCATTCATGTCTCTCTTTCTTTTTAGTATTTATAATGCAGGCTCTGGTTCTTAATGATGACATTTTGCACTGAATATTCCACTTTCTTTCACTCTCTATATATGCATGTATATGCATATGCACATGTCAGGGTTGTGCAACATTCAGACATGAATTGAAAATTCCTTTTAAATTCCAATTTAATTTAATTGAATTTGGATCGATAAAGCCAACGGAATACAGTAATGTAAATCAGTTTGAATTTAAGGGAGTAGAATAAACTGTAATGGAATTTAAATAAACTCAATGTAATTGCTTTAAGTGTAGTTTTTTTTTTTTTTTTTTACAAGATATTTAAATTCATATTCTGGGTTATTGTATATGTGCCATTTCAAAGATTGTCACTGTCCTTCTCTTTTCTGTCTCTCTTTCTCTTAGAATATGCTTCTATGTCTTGAAGAGAACCTGCAGCCGTGATTATCCTTGCTGACACAGGATAGACCTGTCCAGTCCATCTTTGGGAATCAGACAAGTAGGTCTATTGTAATACGTTCTACTGCCCTTTGACACCCAACAAAATAACATGCTGTTGACTGACATTTATCAGTTTATATGGAAGTGCATCTCACACTGAGATCCACCTAACAGCTCCACATGCGGAGCTCAGTGTTGACATATTTATGCTATATATATATATATATATATATATATATATATATATATATATATATATATATATATATATATATATATATATATATATATATAATACAATTATATTTTCATATTTTGCATTAAAGTCACAATGAAAATCTCAGTATAGGAAAGTTCTTTTTTTTCGTTTCTTGAGTTGACAGTTAATATATTTGCATTTAATTCCATAAACTCAAATTTAATAGAATAGGAATTCAATTTAGAAGCTTGGGGGGGGGGGCGTTACAGTGATTACAAATTCAATATGTTATTTATTTTCTATTTTCATTCAATAAAATATGATTTTGTTTGACTGGTTGTAAAGGATGTGAACAGTGGAATATTTAAGGAAGTGGTGGAGGAAGGGAGATCCATTCAGGGGAAAGCTGGCCATTGTGTGTGCATTCTGTATCCCGACGCCAACCATAATCACGTGGCTCTGTGACTTTCTATGCGTTCTTTCTGCACCTTGAATACCATGTAATGAACTGATCTCACTACATTAGCATGCATTATACTAAGAGAGAGAGGGGGAAAGAGAGAGATAGTGACTGGAGGGAATGAAAGTGTAACATGAATTTTAACAATATGCTCATTACTTATTTATAGCTCTAGGAGGAGAGATAGACAGATTTCATATCTGTTACTAATGCTTTCTCATTCTCTCAGCCTCTGTAACTTTTCTGTTTGTTTGTTGCCCTCACTGTGACCTTCTGGTGTTTTTGTGGTCACCTTCGCTGTTTATGAACCCTTTACAGCATTTCGATCTCCACATCATGAATAAAACAGTCAGAATTCTCTGGAGAAGAAATTGTTGGACAAAGGTGATGTGCCAACATGTTGCTTTCGAATTCAATTTCTCGATTGCTCTGATATCCAGCTGGTTCCGAAGAGCCTTGTTAGAGATATCTGTTTTCCCATTTGACATCTCTCACGATTATACCTAAGCCATTTGGAAATCATGCATCATCTCGCAAGCCTAAAAGCCTCAAATAAAAGGGAGCTCAGAGGTAGAAAGAAGAAGAAAAGAGAGAGGTTGACAGAGAGATGTGTGTGTACTACTGGGACCCTCCATAAACGACATGTTACAGGATTTCAAATAGTGAGGGATTTGACAAGCAATTATAGAAGCCAAACAAGCTCAGTGCTTTCAGAAGAGCAACAGAGAAAATAATACAGAGATGGTACAGGAGCAGTTATTGAAGTCTGAGAGACAATAAGAGGCCAGCGATGGTGGGAGGAGAAATTATACTCTTCAGGAGTGCAGCGTTATGGATTACTGCCTCAAGGATAGGAAGGCACCTGTTTCGGTCTCTATAATTAAAGGCATAGTTCAGGCAAAAATGGAAAATCTGCCACTGGCTGCCCACTCATGTTGTTCAACACCCATATGACAGAAATCTGACTTTTAAAAAGTGACAAATATAATATTTGAAATGAGAGCGAATAAGTACAGAATTTTAAATTGAATAATCCACACATTTAAATACATGTAAAAAATTGTATGTGTGTTTGGCTATTGAAATATGTCAATCTTATATATATGGAATCATTCATAATTTTCACTTATTTCAGTCATTTTTAAATAAGTCTCAAACAGCAATGTTGTGAAAATGTATAATTTGAAATAACTTGTTTCAATTTTATTATATTTGAAAACTCCTATGATGGCAAAGCTGAATATTCAGCATTTAATTACTCCATCTTCATTGTCACTTGATCCTTCAGAAATCATTCTAATATCTAATATATTGATTTGGTGATCATGAAACATATCTCATCAACACTGGAAACAGTTGTGCTGCTAAATATTTCGGGAGAAGCCATGATACATTTTTTCAGAATTCTTTGAGAAATAGAAAGTTCAAAACAGCATTTGAAGTGGAAATATGATTATAAATGGTTTTACTGTCACTTTTAATTAATTGATAAATTGAATCGTGTTAATTTCTTAACAAAATCTTACATCAAACTTTTGAACAGAAATAAAGTGTTTTAGTACAACAAAAATGTTTCATTTCCATATGTAAAGTATGTTTCTGTACAACAGATTTAGGGTTTACATCTCAGCATCCTTAATGAAAAGTGGTGTTCAAATACTCAGATGTCATACATGGATCCACAGGGTCCCCGCAAAACCATGGGACGTGTTGTTGAGAAAATTCATTAACTTATTCAAATCTCATGTAAATTCATTACACTTCCAGCGATGAGAAAATATGGAGCCCTGTTGTGAAGAAAATTCCACAGCAATCTTAATGAAAAATCAGCCTTTCTCGAACTCAGAGGGGGAGGAGATTCTCCAGGAAATAGCCTGAGGATAAATCTCATGCAAGCACACTCCAGTTAACAAGCAAGAGTTTATCAATTTAAGTTGCAATAAATTTAGCCAGCAAAGCAAAAAAGTTAAATAAATTGGATTTCACATTCAGTTCATTGTTACGTGACTTAACTGAATACATAATTAGAAAACCCACTGCTCAGAATGATTCTAAAACGGAAAGATCTTGATTGGCCTTGGAATTAAGTTATATAGAGATAGATATGTTTACAATTCATCAGAATTTTTCACCGCTCAAGTTAATATTCCTTACTATTTCTCCATGAGAGACGCAGGCATAACTCAAGCCTGTGGCAGAGCTCCGCTGAAGATTTATATTAGAGGGAGAGGTCAGTCGATGGAGAGGAAGAGGATCTTTAACATGTCACAACCTGCAACCAAGACATCACAGTTTACAGGCTATTATTCTGGAGATTCATTCAACATCCAGATACAATCTCAAACCTGACGCTTGTAGATACTGACCTGTCTTCATCAGCACAACACATTCACATTGCATTCTATAAAATACATCTGTTCCTCTCATCGCTTTTTGGGGGGGGGGGATACATGTAAGGAGCCTGGAGGTATGTGAAATGGACAAGATGGAGAATGGATTGGGGGAGGATGGAGGAGAATGGGGGAGGATGAACGTGGCGAACCAAATGTGTAATTGTGGTTTGTGGCTCAACCTAATATTCTTTAGGGACAGATTGATCCGTAAAGTGTTTTGTCTCCCTGCGGATGATGCTTTGTCTATTTCTACACAATTATCAGGTAAGTTGCAATGAAAATACTGTAGAGGGAATATGATTTTTTTATGCTGATTTCATCCTTATTGGTTTCTTTTCTGCAGTATTGTACGAATATACTCGTTTCACATTATTATCGAGTCAAGTCAGTTCACTTGTGTGCTACATCTCAAAGTCAACAGAGACCTTTCGACCCAGACAGAAATGATCAATTCCACCTCTCCTCTATTATTGAGCCAAACTGCTCCTAAATAAGGGCACATCTCGTCTCTCTGGAGGGCAGAGAGGCAATAAGCAGAACTCTGTGGGCCACCCCAGGGCTTTAAGCCACATCCTCCCTCCAAGGGCGGCACAGCGCAGTTCATTTAATTACCCAGCATGCCCAATACATTCCCATCTCACATCTGTGTGAGGAAAACTCGTCCCACTGGCTGACAAACACATTGGTTTGTAATTAATTTTTCACCCTGCTCAGCTGATGCGTGTCATTCACGTCATGTTAAGGCTCTCACATGCGTTCCCAATTGCAGAACTGCGATTCAGGGCCTAATTCATCAAGGCCTGTACCTGTCTCATATGGGTCATAGTGGGGGAAGGGTATGTGGGTTTAGCTGCTGGAAACGAACCTTAGCTCAAATTCCCAGGTGTATAGATCAGCAGTACTGCAAGGAAAGAGTTGGTCCAGGCAAGGTGAAATTAAAGTTGCAGATTAAAGGTTGCTTGAAATTTAGTCCGCCTTGGGCCATTTTATTGATGTGCATGAGTTTGTTTCTTACTTGGAACAGATTTGGAGAAATTTAACATTATGTCACTTCCTCACCCATGGATCCTCTCAGTTCAAACAGCTGATAAAAACATCCCAATTATCCACAAGTAACCCTGGAGCCATACCGCTCCAGTTCATAAAATTAACTCAAATTAAAAATCTTAAGTGAAAAAGCTCTTTGTAATAAATTCATCAAGATGTTTTTAAATTCAAACCATTGCTTTTGGTTAAAATACTAATAGGATGTCATTGGACAGAGTCTTTTCGTCTCGTCTGTTTCAGGAGAAAAAATACGCACAGATCAAACACAGCCTATAAGAAAAAAATAAAGTCCAAAACGATTCTAAATAAATCTTTTGTTTGCTTTTGATGTGTGAGGATAACGATACATTTGCAGCAAATTTAAATTGTCTTTTTGTTTTTCTTTATAAGATTTTCTATACAGAATTACAAGTGCACAGATTACAGATTCCTGGCACAAGATGATAAAATTCCACGATACAATTATCCCTATTAACAAAACACTGAGCAATTAGCCTACATACAATAAAGAACATAACATACCATGCAATAAAGTAAATGAAAAAAAGAAACGTAAATGTGAGTGGAAACATGTCTACACTTAAAAATAATGGAATCTCTAGTTAATGACGTTGTGAAGACCAAAGCCTTCAGCAGTTAAAAGTGTGACATCCAGCGCACAGCAGCTGTAACTACACTTTCTCAGCTGGAGGGCATAGTTGGTGTCTAATTGCTTCATCATTTTGTGCTATTACAAAAGTATCTCCACTTGATTTGACTGTTCTTTCTTTTTCAATTTAGAATTACAAAAGGTGTCCAGGGAATGAGAGACAGCAGTCTCCTATAGGAACTAAATTTAGACTGAGCTTGTCCAGTGTCATATGAACAATTACCATGGAAACAAGTGTCACGGTGTTCCTGTGTCTCACTCAGAGCTCAGTGAGTTACACTGCAACCCTTAATCAACTATATAGCAAGAGACCCTGCGCCTATAACAACATACAAACCATCAAAATGCCTTTAATAATTTATCAAAGCTATTGCTCGATGAAAAGATTCAAAATCATTACATGTGCATGACTCAACAAGTATATTATTCTGTTTAGTGCCTGCAGTATATTTATTTAAAGGATTTTATTTTATACTATTTTATTCATTGCTCTGGACTGATTTCTGTTTGCAAGCACCTGCTTATCGCTTACTAAAAATACCAGTTCTGACAAATGTAATTTTACTGAAACAATAGGAACTGAAAATGTATATACTTATGTGTAAATAGTAGGACCCCTATGTGGACCCCACCTACACCTTTTTGTTTCAACAACCTTAGGATCGGGTGTGTTTATGAAGGTCAAATTTGACAACAACAGCAACAACAACAACAAAAACTTTTGTGACTGCGGCAGTACAATATTAATATAAAAATATAATAATAAGTCTTTTATATATATATTAATATATATATATATATATATATATATATATATATATATGTATATATATATATATATATATATATATATATATATATATATATATATATATATATATATATATATATAGCTATGTTACATGGTAGCATTATATTGACGACTGAACCACAAAAAATTATAACAAAACATATCAATACATCAACAGATATTATTAATATAGACTACAACAGCCTGGCATTTATTAAATATGTAGTAGAACAAAAATATGCTGATATTGGAACTTTAGTTTATGGGATATCATTTAAAAACTAATTTTAAAGTAGGTGTTAAAGAAAAGTAGGTAAAATATATAGTGGGAATTTTGACTCCAAACCTTAGCCTCCCTGACATACAGTACATAAACTGACTTTCTCTAATAGGCAAAAACCATGAGCAATCCACTAGATAATAAGAAATGGAATCTCAATCCTGATGCATTTCAATTGTAATTTTAATTCGCAGAGGAAAGCAAAGATAAGAGAAGAAGCGCAATTGGAAACAAGAACTGCAAATGACTTCTGAATGGGTTTGATCATAAATAAATCGAAAGGAAAACAGAAAAGGTAGGCTATTGAATGTATTATCAGTGCATTCCCATAATAAACCACAAGCACTCCAGCTCCTCTATCGGCTCTGCGGAGGAAGTGAACAGAGACGCAGCACGCTGGAGTCAGGTTTGGTTGAACTCCGGGATGTTCATTAACATCACAGCGGTTGCGTTTCCTCACTGATGAGTCTTACAGATGTTTATGGTCGTGCTAACGGAATGGAAAGGATACCTTCCACTGGAAAAAGTCTCAACCTACTTCCGGGTGTGCGTTTGTAGCGCAGGATACTGTTTGTGTGCTCCTGGAGATCGGTAAGAATTGCTTGGAAGTGCAGCAGTGAGCTCTTCCTTCGTAATCTAGCAATCTAGTTGGGTTTCATGTCAACTCGCTCTCAAGTTCATGAATCTTGATGAATATTTGTTTTGCACGATGCAATGGCTACAGTACGTGTATATGAGGCAAGGACTGTAATAAAACAACATTCCTAATTTCCTATATAATCAAACTTGCAGAAACGAACTGTTCTTAAATCAAAGTTCAGATAGTCAGTGATGTAGAACAGGTACAGCTCGTCTCATGCTCATACAGCAGCATTATATTACCTCTGTTCTGGATTGAAGGCACAGTTATATGAACACAGACTGGTCCGGTTTTCATGCAGGATTCATTAGATCATGAAAAGGTCTTTCCAGAATGATAGTTATATGAACACATGACTGGCTATCTCTCCCTGTCTGTCTCAGCAATTACATATATCAAATAAACTTAAACTGAACGCCAAGGTCATGCAAGGACATTTGCAACCTTATGTATTCTTTACAAGGCATAAAAACACATGTTAAAGTTCGACAAATTTTGTGATAATGCAGCACTGGCAGATTAGCTCCAGTGGCATTTCCATTAACTGGCCATAGCCCCGGGCTATGCTTATTGTTTATCCAATAATCATACAATGAAACAATACTCAGTTTTTCCTCTCTAGACCATGTCTGTGTGGGACATTTCGATGGACTCCTCCGGGCGTGTGGAGTTCTTGCAGGCTCTAGCAGAGGGCTGTGTGCTGCCCACTGCCCAGCAGGGTTTAGAGCAGGTCTGGCAGCTTCTGCTCCTCTGCCTGCTGTGTCGGGTCATCTGTAGACTAGGTGAGTCCATCATGCACAGCACCAGCCCACAAACATCTGTTCAACTGAAACAGTCTTTCCCCAAAGGATGGGAACATGGCCCAGTTGGTTCTCTTATGGCTAACATCAATGCTTTTTGTCATGTGTATTGTAGCGAAATCTTCACACTTGATCTTATTATATCCAACTCATGTTGCTGAATGGGTCCATCTGTTGAGTCTTCATGTGGCAAGTTAATGCCGTCTCTCTTTTTGACAGGTGTCTCATGTCATGTGAAGCATCTGAGCTCGCTGGCGGGCGGCCTGTACGTGTTGTACACGTTCTTTGAGCTGCACATGATGTGGGTGATTATCCTGTGCCTGCTTTGCTACCTCATCCTGCTCCTCAGCATAAACTCCAGCAGACGAGGAGTCTTCCTTTCTGTCGTCATCCTCATTTACATGCTGATGGGGTCTGTCATCCACTTCCAGACAAATGCATTTTATAGATAGGGTCTAATGAACACAGAAAACTGGTTCAAATTGTAAATACTCATCACATACAAATACAGACACAGTCACAAGTGGTCACATGTTTTGATCATTTTTATTATAGGGAGCTACACATGATAGACCCAGTGACCTGGCATAAGATGAGAGGTGTGTCTTCACTGAATTATTATTCATTTGAATGTTTTATAGAAGTTTTCTTTTTCATGTCACATAATTTATCAAATGACACTCATTATGGTGTTGCATGTCCCGTACGGACCATTTCGTTTGTGTCCAGGGTCTCAGATGGTGGTGGCCATGAAGGCCATCTCTCTGGCCTTTGACCTCGATCGAGGCGCTGTGTCCAATTTTCCCTCACCGCTGGAGTTCATGGGATACCTCTGCTTTCCGGGAACCATTATCTTTGGGCCATGGATCAGTTTCGCCAGCTACACGGATGCAATTAATGGGTGCAAAATGGTAAATACTAGTATACTAGTTTCATTCTCTTAATTTTTGCAGTTACTATAAATTATTATTATTTTTTATTATTATTATTTTACTTCTGCAAGCTCTTTCTGTATATATTATGTGAACATTTTATTTATATGTATACAGATTTTATATACACATGTTTAAACGTTTGGGGTCAGAACTTTTTTTTTTTAATTATTATTATTGCTTTAATTCAGCAAGAATTCTTTAAATTGTTCAAAGACATATTTAGATAACAGAAATTAACTTCAAATAAATTCAGTTCTTTTTATTTTTTTAAAACAAGTGTCACCGTTTCAACAAAAATATTAAGCAGCACAGCTGTTTTCACCAATGATGATTAAAAAAATATATAAAAATAGAAAACATTTATTTTAAATTGTAATATTTTATTTTAATAATTTCAGTCATATGTATTCTTTTCCAAATAAATGCAGTCTTGGTGAGCATAAGAGACTCTCAAAAACTCACTGACCCCAAACTTTGTATATGTATTTGAAGTCCAAACACACACAGTCTACCCAAGCTAGTGTATTCATATAGCATTTCCCCAATCTTTATTATTTCAAAGCAGTTTTCAGAAAGTGTCTTTATATGCAGATATTGACATTTAAAATAAATTGGATGTGTTCTTCATGCTAAATGTTAATTGGGTAAAAATAATTGTTTTCATTGAAGAGAAGATAATTTTGATTTAGTCTGAGCATGTTTCCATCAGCAGAGAGTAACTATCCTGCTATCTCCTGCAGAGCGTTGGCTGGTTTGGAAAGATTGCTCTAAGCTTTCTGAGGAGTCAGATCTGCCTGGTTATTTCCAACTGTATTGCTCCTTATCTCTTTCCTTACTTCATTCCCATCTACGGTGATGGACTTCCTCGTAGGTGAGCTGCGCTTCCCTCCCCATTGGGTTCCCATATCCAGAGGAATTGAAAAGACTAGCATGAATGTTTATATCATTTTCTGTTTAATATTGTTTTATTGGCCTTTTGTCCTCAGATGGCTTCACGCTTATGAGAATGCAGTGTCCTTCCACTTCAGCAATTATTTTGTCAGCTACTTGAGTGAAACAACCACTGTGATGGCTGGAGCTGGATTCTCTGAGCACAAAGACCACATCAAATGGTGCATGCTCATACATTTTCTCTATTTATTTATCTTTTGTTCTTAGATAACCGCATTGTTGAGACCTAATGTGACATTTTCTCATTCAAAGGGATATTGCAGTAGCTAAACCTATGAATGTGGAATTGCCGAGGTCTATGGTGGAAGTTGTTACCTCTTGGAATCTACCAATGTCTAAGTGGCTTAACGCATGTATGTATATTTATTCAGGTTTGTGATACAATATTTATGTATATTAATGTTGTGCATTGGTTTTAATATTCCCTGTACATTTGAACACAAAGACGTCTTTAAAAGTGCACTCAAACTTGGCACTTTTCCTGCCATCTTGGTGACCTACACTGCCAGTGCATTGTTACATGTAAGTATTATTTCCAGCTCTCTGGTTATTATCATTTTACCAAGGTTTGTTGGCACAGAATCAGGTTCCATCTGTTTAAACAGATTTGGGTTTGTGTCAGGGTGAAAAAACACCTGATCCAGAAAACGGTTTCCCTGTGGCATGACAGCTTGGATAGAGATGGTTTCTTATCTCAGAACACCATGACCCAGATTTAAACTGCTGTCTACAGCTGGTGTAGATAGATAATTCAATACGTACCCTGGCAGCTTAAGCCTTGACATTTTTTATAAGCCTTGTTATTAAGCTATTGTAGTTGTGCATTGGTTAGGTTGTACTGCAACTCAGTGTGTAGCTTAGATAAAATCATTCATGCTATATTACCAGTTTGACCTTTAGGAATATAAGAATATAGGAATAACTGCTAGAAGTCTTTCTCGGTATCCGTGCATCAAACTATCCATGTGTTGTTGTTGTTGTTGTTGTTGTTGTTTTAGCCAGTCAGAAACATAATGTGAATATGTTTGAGTTCACTGACATGTCTGAGGAGGGTATGTTTAAAGAAAGAACACGTGGATGTAGGGGTAAATTCAGTTTGGTGCTAATTCGGACAGAAATTAGCCAAAGGTCAAAAATCTAATAAAACACCATTTATATATTTTGAGTTTTTTCAGTTAGTATGTAAATTGTACATCACAGAACAGTAATCTACCACTGAACTAAGACAAATATTAATGACAGGGATGCATAATTCAAGGTATTGTAACTGGGTGGCGACCTCTGGTGGTTAATGTGGGAAATTCATTCTACATTTATTTACCATTCAAAATTTTGAGGGTTTTTTGTTTTGTTTTTTTGAAAGAAGTCTTATGTTCACCAAGGCTTCATTTATTTGATCACAAATACAGTAGAAATAATATTGTGAAATATGATTTCAATTTAAAAAATATATATATTTTTTCTATATTATTCTATATTTAAAATATGAAATTAATTTATTCCTGTGATGGTAAAGCTGAATTTTCAGCAGCCATGACTCCAGTCTTCAGTGTCACATAATCATTCAAATATGCTTATCTGATTCTCAAAAACGTTAATTTTTATTATCATTGTTGAAAACAACTGCTTAATACAGACAATAGAAAATAGAATAGAAATAGAAAATTCAACTGAAAAGAAACTTAACAGTATTAATGTATTTACTTTTGATCAATTGAATGCATCCTTGCTGAATAAAAGTTTTAATTTATTTAGAAAAGTCTTACTGAACCCAAACTTGATAGTGATGAGGATAGTATATTTTCTTTTATTAATTAATTATGCGTTGTTTGCCAGGGTCTCAGCTTTCATCTCGGGGCCGTGCTGTTGTCTTTGGGATTCATCACTTATGTTGAACACGGTAAACAACCATTTTAGTTTATTCATGCATGCTTGCCATCAATAAAATAAAAAAAAGCTTTTTTAATTAATTCATTAGATTTAAGTAAAAAACTGAAAATATATGGATACATATGCATACAATCATCGTTGCACAAATTTCTGTAGGAAGGAAATAATAACATCTATAATAGATGTCACATCATTGGTCTAACCAACAGAACTCAAATTCTGTCTTTGTTTCCTCTTTCAGTTCTGAGAAAGCGGCTGGCGGCTATTTTCAGTGCCTGCATACTGTCAAAGCGCTGTCCAAATGACTGCCATCACCAAAATAAGAAGGTGATCTGTCCCGCACTGCAGGATCAGCTGAATTCATGATAAAAACAGTTTGTTTATTTTTTGGCTTATGCAGTATGTGATCTCTAGTTCACAGATTTCCACTGACATTTCTTATCGAGTTATATTTTTATATTGATATATCTATTTCTTTTTTTTCTATTGTAGATGGTGTGGGTGTATGGTGTTAACCTGTTCTTTAGTGCATTGTCTATATTCCATCTGACATATCTGGGATCACTTTTTGACTCTGAAATGGACAGCATGCATGCTGAGGAGGTGAGCATTTTCATATGCATATGCAATTTAAAAGTACATACAATTTTATTCAGCTACTGATAAAAATATATGAAATTAAATTAGTAGGAATTGTTTTATCACATGTTTTGTTTCCACATAGGGTTACATGGCCAGTCACACCATTCAAAAGTGGTCGGAGCTAAACTGGGCGAGCCATTGGGTGATGTTTGGCTGTTTTGTGTTTTATTGGCTCATTTAAAGAGAATACTATAGTACTAAGCAATCAAAGGAGCATTCACTGAACCTTAACATGAAAGAAGGTGGATTCTTACCATAGACTGCATTTTTCAACTGTCAGTGTTACATCCAGACTTCTGTCATCTGGAAAAGATTGCCATGGAAAGTGCCTTATGACTCATGTTGTTATACGAATCATATTCTCATAATGTGATCATACTTGTTCTTTTTTTTTTTTTTTTTTTTTGATTAGGTACAATTTTGGATTAAACAAAAGAAATAATATCAGTTTGCAGTGTACATTTGCAGTGTACAAGTTTTATTTGTATCTCTTTTTTTCTCTCTTTACAGCTTGATATACAGTAGAAAGCATAGTCTCTTTCAGTGTGACCTTGTTATTGTCACTTGTCTTGAACTTGTAAATATGTTTCATATTTTTATCAAAAGCTGTCAATTAGGTCTGACAATGTGTTATTTTTGAATAAAATTTGGCACCATGACTATTTTGATGGTTTATATCTAAGTGCATTACTCAAGGGCACTTTGTAACTTTGTTCTTAAGACATGTGTTACTTATTTTGATCAGCCATGTGGTATCATATTGTAATGGCATATTTTGTTAAATGTCCAGATATGTACTACCAAAGTAGATGTAAGTGGTTGGTTTATACTTTCAGTTAGAGGGGATTTAATCAAATTTTATACAATAAAGTCCAAGTCTGGGCCACCTAAAATCTCTTAATCTATTACCAAGTATCTGAAATATGATAATATTTAACATGTTTAAAATATAGAGGAAAGTTAATCTGTATTTTACAGGGTAACGTAAATGAGTTAGTTGATTGTGACCTCTGACCCAGTGGTGTATCCCCCCAAAGTTCACACGTTATTGTTTTAATATCGCGAGAGTTAGCGCAGCTCCTCACTACGTAATGTGCCGTGCTGCTTATGGCGGCGCTGGTGACAGTGCTGAAAGCTGTTGGGGTGAGTTTTTCTTTTATATTAAATTTTGCGTTGTCACATAACTCTTATACGGCTATATGAACGTTTAAACTTCCGACGGTTGCGTTTATATAACTTTTTTTTTTTTATATCCCTGTCTGTTTTTGACCGTTAAGTTAGATGGTTTAGGGTGGGGGCAGTGTTTCCTCTGCGTGTACTCTAGCGGTTTAGCATGTTAGCCAGCGCTTAAAGCACTGTTATTGACGAAGAGTCGTTTAAAACAATACGAAACTAACTTCGAAATCTTCTAAACAAGTCATGGGAGATATTTTGTAAAGGTCACGTATTAAGAAACGAAGCCGACCAGTCGAGGCGGCAGCGGCGGCCCAACGTGACCCGACAGCCGCTGCCGCGTGCCTTTGTTATCGGGCTGAGTGATTTATTTTAAGTCCGACATGATCACGACATATAGTAAATTGAATTAAACAACTTAACCCCATTTTCTTAGGACAGAAAAAATTAATTTGCTTTCCAAACGAGTTCTTACTAAAACCCATGTTCGTATGCTCATGATAGCCTGTAAATATCGTGGTAACGTTATGTGGGAATTGTAATTTTGCAGGCCCTGGAAAGTAATTAAAATCACTTAAAACCTAAAACAATTTTTTAGAGAACATGTTTTTGATTAAACCCTGCTACAGAATTTTCTGCGAGAGCAATTTTGGTGAAATTATTTCCTACAAGGGCCATTTCCATGATTTTCCAGTTGAGGTTGAACAATTGAAGGAAATACTTTGAAATGGCTTGATAACTGTCATGTTCTCTCATTTTGAAATGCCCTAGAGTCTACTTTTAAACAGTTGTGTTTGTTTTAATCCTATATACTCATAGGAGTAGTATATGTCGGAGTTGTTTTGTCTGAAAAGGCATTGCTAGTTAATTTGTCTCTAGATGAGCTCCAGGTGGAACCACTGCCAGCTATTGCTCAAGCGCTGCTTGCGTCACTTAGCTTCATGTCCTGATTTTGTCATTCATGTAAGTTGTAGAAATCTAAATTTCGCTTGTTGATGAAACTTAACTTGTGAACGAAAACCGTTGTCCTAATGTACTTTGCAAGGTCGTGATTTGTTTATTTGGGCCGCTGTCAATCGCAGCTGAGCAGCATGCGCTTGGGGGTGCTGACGTCACGAGCTTAGGTCTATAAACGTGTGGGCTGTAGGCGCGATCAAATCACCTGTTTTTCCACAGGATTTACCTCTTCATTAGTAATATAGAATAAGGAATTCATACTATGTCATTGCCGGTTAGGATTCATTGTGCTTTTTAAAATACTAATCACATTGTACACATTCTCGTAAAATACCGGTATTTACGTTTTCTTGGTATTCGGTTGGTAATTTCAAACCTATACGTGCTTTTCGTAATACAGACTATTGCCATAAAGTAACGAATATTGTATTTTTTGTCTGAATTGTCCCTTTAATTCTCACTGAAACCATGAGGTTGTAAATAAGCTAGGTACACAATGTGCTCTCAAGGTTTGTTCACCTGATGCTGTTAGTTTTTTCCGACTCCGAGGACATGAACAGATCTTGTCCTGTTCCCCACACTTTTTTTTGTCAACATGAACTGACCATTCATCCTATGTGTTTTCTTAATGCATATTATAGATCTAATTGAGAACAATTTATCTGCCGCCACTTTTGGATCAACTGAGCTTTATATGTTCTCTGTTATAGATCAGTGATCAACACCTCCAAATCCAGTTAACAACCATTGGAACCAAGTCCTCAGCATGCTGTTTTTATTTTATTTTTTATTTAATCCATTACAGTTGGATGTACGACACATTGTGACTTGCAAAATAAAATTGTCTGGCTCAGTAATATGTAGTCTCCATCCATTTACTTGATAATTGTATACTTGATCCATCAAAGCAAGTAATGAACTGACCTATATATTAAGCTATTTGATCTTCCCAGCTCATGTGTAAAAAACCGGAGGGAACTGAATGATTGGCATGCTGGATATGTGCAGTTGTTGACTGCTTGATTTGAATGTATTCCATAAATATTCAGCCAACTGCTGGTTCACGCTGAGACTTGTTGATCCTCTCGTGTATTCAGTCAGCTGCTCTTCTGTACATGAGGGTGCTGAGGATACTTTATTTTTAGGCCTGTGTATCAACAGGAGCGTTACATGGTGTTTTAACCCACATTAAATGAATGTGGCTGAGGGGATTGATTGTTAAATCATATATGAAGGCTGGGAGTAGGGGCAAAATTAGTTTAATAAACTGGACCTGAATTAGATTAATATACGTATTTGTTGGACTAAACACATTTAATGTGTAACTTATCTGTGTGATCTAATATCCTTTTTGTTTTTTCTCCCAAACAGTATGAAGTGAAACTGAATTGATTTTTGTACCATCTGAAACCTACTTCAAGTTCAGATCATTGATCGGTCAGAAGAAACGTCAAGGAAAAACAAAACATAACGAACATCCCCAAAACGACCCCCAGCGGTACAACAACTCTGAAGACAAGAACTGCACTGCTGCAAACGAGAAAAACTAAAGCAACACGACACAACCAAATGAGCAAACCAAAGATTTAAGAAACAGAACCAGGCCGCAACGAGCGTAGCAACCAGCCATCACCGTTAACAGCGAAGGCGAGACCTGATCTGAGACAAGAAGTTTGTGCCTACTCAACAGCTTTGAAAAAGCACACGTCCCAACGCTGAACCAAGCCCTCCTTATCCTCCCCGCACCTCGTCCTCCTCTGGGGTGTGGAGAGGGCTGCTGTCTGCTAGTCTTTTCAGATTTTGACCTTTTTCTTTGTCAATTGCATACCGAATCCCTCCCTGATCTTTTTCCCCTTCCCTACCCCCAGTCTTTTTCTTGATTTTCTGTTCACTATTTTTCAAAAGCAGTGTTCATACACCTGCACTTGCCTTTTTATTTGAATTTTTTTTGGCTCTGTTTTTTTTTTTTTTTTTTTTTTGTAATTAGAGCGTGTGCCTGAGAGGCGAGCCTTACAAGTGTGTGTGCGAGTGTGTGATCCAAGTCTTGAACATCGATTAATTGGTCCAAATCATTACATCCTTCCGAGACAACAGAACAAGGTAAGCCATGCAACACACTCCTCACACTTTTTTCCCCTTAATCTAATGAAGAATCCTTATTTGTCGGTCTTGTTGTTCTTTTATGATATACAGTGTGCCAAAACAGGCCAATTGTCCATGCTGTACATTGCGCAATCTCTGAATTTAAAGTTAAAAAGGTTGAAAATGTGTTTCTCTGTTCCTAAAACTAGTGAGCCGCTTTCTAAGCTAGCATCCTAACAGAATGTTTAGCATTAGCATCATGCTAAGTTAACTAGCAGTGCTAATAAAAACTGTAAAAAATGTGAAACTGAAATATAAGAAAATCTAACTGAATGTACCTTTTTTATCTACATATTTAGTATAAACTCAATTAAAGATATTTTAATTGATATCTCTTTCTACGATCACCATCTTGGATGTTTTTTTGTTTTTTTTGTCTCCTCTCTATTACTTGTGTTTCATTGAAAAGGTGTATATGTAGACATCTCAGTAGTTTTTGGAACCGAGATCATTCGTATTATCATGCTCTAAATCCACCTTATTTTTCCAGTGAGAGGACATTTGTACATTTTATGGGACTGGTTTCCTGTGTCATTGGCTTCCAGCTATTTTTAGCTGGACAAAACAGCAAATTTTGCTGATTGAAAATATCAAATAGTCATGTCACCATACTATTTGAATTTGTTAATTTTAATTGAGCACAGTGGTTTGTAGTGCAAAGGTTTTTCCGTTTACTGCACTGTTATTCTCGTTATTTCCCTACAGTGGCTAATGAACCTGGAAATCTTGCACATTCACAGAAAACGGCTTACTTCCACATTGAAAAATAAGGTGGAAAACAGATGAACTATTTGAGAATTAAAGGAATGGTTTACCCCCAAATTTAAATGTATTCACCCTCATGTTGTTCCAAACCAATAAGACTTTTTTCATTTTTAAAACACAGATGAAGATATTTTTAATTAAACCAGAGTGATGATTAGAGATCAGAGAATTAATACTATAATTTTTTTCCCTAAAACTGTACAAAATCTTATGGATTTGGAACGACAGGTGAGTAAAGGACAGAATTTCAGGGTGCACTATTCTGGTGATTGTACTTCAGATTTCCCCCCCCCCAATTTTCTTGTTTGTCGTATTCAACATTAATGAATTGAAATCTAGCATAGCTTTAATTCACTCATTGTTTACTCAAGCACAGATCTCTAAAGCCCCTTTCACACTGCACATTGGACCCGAAAAATTGCTGGAACATTGCCGGGTCGTCTTCTGTGTGAACGCAAACACATCCCAGGATTGGTCCCGGGTTGGGGACCTAGTAACATTGCCGGGTTCAGTCCCGCAACTAGCGCGGTATGAACAAAAGCCAGAACTAATGATATAAAGGTTGTGTTGTAGTGATGACGCGTGTTATCGTGTGACTCTTTTACCAGCTGTTTTGAAGGCAGATCAACGTTCGCGATGAAAGAAATATGTGCAAACTGTAACGAAGCTGAGATTGTTCGCCAGCTTCAGTGAAAGTTAACATGCCTAGCGTTTTTGACTCGTACATTACATGTGACATCAGGATGTTACGTGTCTTTACGGGACCATTTCGGGTTATGTGTGAACACACGCAAATATTCCGGGTAATCACTAGCAGTGTGAAGGGGCAAAATCTAGCGACCTGGGAACAATTGCCAGGACAAATTACCTGTGTATTTTCCGGAATCGCAGTGTGAAAGGGGCTTAATATGTATGATGTAGGAAGAGCTGCAACACAACGGCTTAAAAATAAAACCTATACTCAGAAAACTGTGGCCACTGTATGGGAGAATTATGGGTAGTCCCTGGAAAGGTTTTGTCGAGTTTACCTTGCCGGCATCGCCACCTGCAGCATTCCTTAGCGCTGACCTGAACAGCACCTCGCCCATCGGGCTCAGCCTGTCACCCTACGGCCGATCTGTAAGTGCCCTGCCATTCGCTCTCCACCCCACTGTCCCCCACTCTCCCGAACTTGTTCATTAAACACCCACCGTCGCCCCTCTCTGCGCTGTTCCTATACTCCATCCTGATCACTAGGCTTAGAGGCTGGCCTCGATCACTTGCCGTAGAGATGAGCAGCAACGAGAGGTGGAGCGGCAAGAACAAAGATGATTCCACTTAGACAAATATAGTAGCTGAACCCAGATTTGTTTATTCAGTCAGCTGCTGTTGAACCATGCATGATTGGCAGGAAATGGATATTAGGCTTTGTTGTTTGACACAGTGAATCAAAGCTTTTATTGCGGAGTAAAAACCTGTATCGGTTTCGATGTTCTGGCCCAGTGGTCGAGGCTAGTCAGAGTCTGTGTCATCTAACCATTTGCTGTTACAGTGTAGTCTAGCAGTGCCATACACAGTTGCTTCATCAAACTAACACATTTTCCTTGAGCATGTCTCCTTGTACGGTTTACCCAAAAATAAGTGTCATTTACTTTTCTGACCTTCTGTGGATCAAAAATAATTTCATTTGAAGGGTTGTTTTGTCCATACATTTGTCGTCTTTTGTGTTTCTCAGAAGAAAGGCAGTCATATGGTTTGGAATTACAGGTAGTGTGAGTAAACAAAGATATCTTTCATTTTTAGGTGAACTATGCGTTAAGGCCTGTTCACATTAAGTTTGTTGCAATAAAATTTAGATTCACCTATGATTGTCTGCACAATAAGTATTCCAGTCACTCACATGCTTAAATGCAAAATGCAACCTCTCTGGCTGAATACACATTTCACAATTATTACAACCCATTACTAAAATGTAACATTCTCCTTGAACGTAGCAGTGAAAGTTAAATGGCGTGATAGCGTGACATTGGAATGTACCATAGTGTAAAGTTAATATTGGTGAACTGTACCAATAGTACAGCTGTTGTAATGGATATGGTCATTTGTTGGTCGAGTAAATTGACATTACCATGCGTCAGTTACGCTTGTCATTCTTTGGATGCTTTTAGTCAAATAAAATACAAATGCAAGCATACTTGCCTTGTCACTACTTTAAGCCAGACTTGTTACTTCCATGGCTTTGAATGTTCCTGTACCATGGCCCTTGACACCAGCCATTTTAACTTGCCTTTAATGGAAGTTATGGAAATTTGACCACTTACAGTTTTTCTCAGTCAATTTGGTGCATTTCTCAAATCAGAAATGAAATTCTCAAAACTACTTGTACAACCCCCACATCATCTAGTCATTTATACACATCATAAAACCAGTTTCTCATTCTTTTGAACAAGCTGCGATTGCTTTTTTACATTCATGCAATTGATTATGCACTTTATCTGCAGTTTCCTACATTATCAGTTGCTAATGTCATGTTGCTCAAAATGTATTATATAGTTTTCTGTTCAGTAATCTTACTCAAAACATCTAGTCTTTAGTTCATCGTGTAAGTCTTTAAATGCAAAATGGTTAATCTAGTTGTCATAAACTGCCAAGCACATTTATTAATTTTACACATTATTATTATTATTATTATTATTATTATTAGACTTTTTGTAAATTTGGCATGAATTGTGCAATTGAAACTTGAGTAATGAAGAGAATGTAGATGATGAACCAATGATGAACCATTTCTCTGAAATGGCTCAAAGGTCCATCTCATGAATCTTTAGTTAGAAAGCTTATACCGTATAGACAGAAGACAACACAAGAGTTACAAAATCTGAATAATGCACTTATTTTCATCTTTGTGCCCATATTTTCCTTTTCTATATCACAATGACATTGTAAAGGTTATTTATTTTAGTCAGACCACTAGTAAAAGTATAACTGGGAATTCTATCCAGTCTCTTTCAATCAATATTCCACACGCAGTAATGTGTAAATTCTTACTTTTGAAATGGATATATGGCATACGTAAGCATATGGCATACTGTTCAATACAGTAACTGTCATCCAAAACAGTTGCCGTAGTTTACATCAGAACTTTCTTCCAGAGTACACCGTTATATTGACATGACAAAGCTCTTTGACTGTCTTATCCATAAACTATGACACAAGGACTTGTCATTCTGATGGCACTGACATGTTCATTGACACAGATATTTATTTTTGAGAGATGAACTAAGGATTTTGAGCAAGAGACTGGCTTTTGCAGGTAATCCATTGTGTTTTGCTATTTGTTGTTTTGAGAAATGCACTTGCTGTTTTGCGAATCTCAAGGATGATTTGAAGTGAGTTTTGTCATTTAATTTTTTTAAATGTCTTAAATGTTGATGATAGCCGGTAGCTTCATATGAAAACATTAGAAATTAACAGCAGTGCCGACCATCTCGAACTCGGATAAACTCCGCCTTTGTTCATAACCACTCCTCTTGCCCCAATTGGCCCACTCTTTTTTTTTTCTTTTTTTGAGTTGAACTTCTCAGTAGGGCTGTTTTTGATGCCCTCTATTGGCTCTTTCTGTTTGGTTATCCTTAATTTTAGCTAGTGTTATCATTTACTTTTAAATATCCACTCCTCCCTTCCCCCTTATCCCCCTCAGTGTCTCACCTCCCCCTACCTTCACCTGAAGATGGAGGCCTCAGAAACCCCTGTTGCTGCCCCCACCCCCTCCACCTCAAGTCAGCCAATCCCCCGCTCCGCCTCAGTCTCATGCCATGCGTCTCGTGCATCAGGGGGCAAAAAACAAAAGCGGACCCCTTTGTATCAGCGATCTGTAAGTGGGCATGATGGTGCAGTCTGTGCGGCTTGATGTCCTCACTGGCAAAGAAAACCTGACACTGTAACTGCATGCTTTTAAGTTTAGGAGTTGTAAAACTTTTGGCTTTACAGGGCTTTTTGGGTCCATAAAATCTGTTTTTGATTGTCTAACCTTTGACCACATGCCTGCCGACCGTTTACATTTCACTTGATTTATGGTTGAAAATCTACACAGAGACCTAATCCTAACTTTGAATGAGGAGACGAGTTTGTTTGTGTGCGTAAACTAATATAATTAGTTAAGTCAGTGTGAAGTGGATTAAAGGCATGAATTTTTATTTATTTTTTTATTAGTATGAAACCGGTGGTACTTGCATTTGTATGTTCTTTAGTATTGTGCAGGTACAGCAGATTTATCCTGGTCAATTTGATCTACTTGATCAGGGAACCAGTTCAAGCAGACCAAATGGAGAAGAGAAACCAATACCTACATGCCACAACATATTACTGGGACAGCATTTCCCCTCTTTAAAATTTTTATTTTTCTTGCAAATACTTTCAGCACTTAAAATCCTGTTTCATCCCATTTTACCATTTCCACATTTGTGTTCTGAGCGGTTGTGAAGCAGTTGGATGTGTGGAGAGTGCTGAAGGGCGAAAATTGAGCAAGTGCTTTTTTAACTTATTCTATGTCTTATTTCTCAATAGATGAGTTTTGACCCCAGTCTGCTGCATAATAATGGCCATAGTGGCTTTGCCAATGGAACGAGCATGGGAATTCGTGAGACTGGAGTGGTTGAAAAACTGCTAGCATCATACGGCTTCATTCAGTGCTCTGAGAGACAAGCCCGCCTCTTCTTCCACTGCTCTCAGTACAACGGCAACCTGCAGGAGCTGAAGATTGGAGGTATGAGCTGAATGGGGTTTGTGAAATGGCAGGAAATAGGGTTGAACAATTTAACTAAAAATGGCCTTTTGATGATAACCTTTTTGGTCATGTGTAGTACCAAAAAAATCATTGAATGTCTCTTATCCAGTCAAGTGATTGAACCAGCATTTTGAATTGTAATTTTAAATTGCTGAAACACTGCTTCATTTCTTTCAAGGAAATCAGTTAAACCTACTTAGTCTGTTGCCATTTTTTGCTTCTGAAATATGACGTTTATTTCCATTTTAAACATTTCTTTCTTGGGAGTTACGAGATCAGGAAGAATCATTAAACTAGACTAGTGGTGGTTCTTTAAGAAGAGCTTATGGCCAAAATACAAAAATTATTAAAACTTTGGGGTACAAATCTCTGGTAAAATCATCACAAACGTTTTGTCTCTATATTCAATAACTTGACCTTGTTGCCAAAAATACAGTAGTAAGCAGTAAATATTTATTGTGTTGTAATGTCTTAATGCAGGAACTGATTTCCATGTTTTGTCTGTTCTGCCACTTTTCAGATGATGTGGAGTTTGAGGTGTCGTCTGATAGACGCACTGGCAAACCAATTGCGGTGAAGCTGGTAAAAATCAAGGCAGAAATGTTGCCAGAAGAGCGAATTTCTGGGCAGGTGGGGCCTGACTTGCACGCCTCTCCTTTAACTGTGCTGCATGGTTTTATTCATCCAGTTAAGGAACACATTTTACTTTTGTGTTTTTTTGACCTTGTCCCATTAATGTCAGTCTTTGTTGGTTTCAAGCTCATTTTTAATCCATATTGACCTGGAAAATACATAAATCACTGGTTTCAATTATTAGGAGTAGCAGTCCTCTTAACTGACCTGATGCTAATGCTTCGTTTTGTGTGGGTTCACAATGAGCTTGATTGTCTTTGTGTTTTGCCGTCTTGTTAGAGAACTTTTCATCTTCATTTAAAAATAGATTTGAGAGAAACAAATCTTGATTTGATAAATTGATACTTAAATATTCAATTTATGAGTGGTTCTTTTGAACTCTGTACAAGTCAAATCTTATATGTAATATCCTTCTTTTTGTTTTTATCTGTGTTTAGTTCAGAACATGTTGCATATCTGTGGTGTTTAGCTTTTAGCTTTTAAACATGGTTAGTTAATCCTTTCTTTCACCAATGCAGCCTCTAACCCCGTGTTGTCTGTTTGCAAATCCCCTTTCTTCAGGTAGTGTCAGCTATCCCCTCTCACTTGGACGGGAAGTCTGCACCTGGCCAAGTGCCCACGGGCAGTGTGTGTTATGAGAGAAACGGGGTGAGTGTCCTTTATTCTCATTTGAAGAGTTTCTTATACATTTTAGACGAGGCATGTGACTCAAATTTTCATTTTGCGGTTATTTGCTAATGCTTTTATCACTGTATATATGGTATATCACGGTATTAAAATTCAGTTGCAGAAAATATCAAAGTAGAATAGGTTTAACTTTTTTTCTTATAACAAAAAGAAACGGAACATTTAAATATAATTAAGCAATGCACAAAATTATAAAGACCAGTAGGTAACGTCTTAAAATATGATCACATTAGTTAACCTTAGTTAATGCACTAATATTAACAATGAGCAATGGCTATATTTGTTACAGAAGTTATTAATTTTTGTAAAAAAAAAAACACAGCTGTTGAAGTTAGTTCGAGTTCATTAACACCGAAGCAACTTTTGGCTTCAACAACGTGTTATTTAATAATGACATTAAGATTAATGAATGCTTAGAAGAATTTTTCATTGACAATTTGTTTTACTAATAAATTAACTAATGTTATCTATAGGACACTTAATGTTAAGTGTCACTGAACAATAATGAATCAAAATATTTTCAAACTATATCTAGGGCATGTGTTAGTCCAGATTAAAATGTAAAAAAGTTTGAAAATAAATAGCCTATTAAGTCTAAATATTTAAGCATTTGGCGCTGTGATGAGCACCATAGCAAATACACATCTGAATGGTTGTTTAATTCATTTAAACAAGTTTCAGAAAGTGGACATTCGTTCATCTTTCCCCGTTTTAAGACCTTTTTGTGACGTATAGCTTCTCAAACCAAAAGAAAAGCTGGGTGATAACAGCTCTGTGGTTCATAAACTGGTCTTTATATGGCACACCGATGATAGCAGTTGCGGTTTCTGAAAGTGTTTGTGGTTTGAATCTTTTCACAGGAAGTGTTTTATTTGACCTACACCCCTGAGGATATAGAAGGAAATGTGACTTTAGATACCGGCGATAAAGTCAATTTTTACATGGAGACCAACAAGCAGTAAGTAGATTACTGTATTGTCTTTTTTGAAATCTGTATCATTTCAAAAGAGCAAAAAATGTTGGGTGTGAAAATTGATTATTTTTTGTTTTTTCAGCACTGGTGCTGTTAGTGCTCACAACATTGTATTGGTAAAGAAGAAACAGTCAAGATGTCAGGGAGTTGTTTGTGCCACCAAGGTAAGGATCTGATTCAAAGATAAGTTTGCAGTAGTTGTGTTTTTCAGACATTAAACCAACGAAATGGTGATCTTGCCCTCTGGTGGGAAGGACAATAGCAAAAGACTTCTCTTATCTCAGCGTTCTGCTAGAATAGTCACATGAAGTTGTGTAGGTTTAGCAATTACTTGTATAGTGGTAAATGGTTTATTTACAAATTTTTACATTTTCAAATTTTGAATAAGTATTTTCAAATACTTTGTTTGTTAGGTTTACTTCAAAACTATATTCTTATTGCAGGAGGCCTTTGGATTCATTGAACGAGGAGATGTTGTGAAGGAGATCTTCTTCCACTACAGTGAGTTTAAAGGAGATCTGGAAGCTCTACAAGCTGGAGATGATGTGGAATTCAGCATTAAAGAAAGAAATGTGAGCAGTTGATGAAGAAATGTTTTTTTTAATGAGCAAAATGCTTTAATTGATGATCTGTTGGTCTTTGGTTAGTAACTAATACTCTCTGATAAGATTCAAAAGATTTTACTTTAAAACACTGAGTGAAATAAATAGTCGTGAGATGCATTGCCATTTCAAACAGCTGTATTGAGATTGTTTCTGTGTGCGTCTCATAGGGCAAGGAAGTGGCCACAGATGTGAGACTGTTGCCTCAGGGTACCGTTATATTTGAGGACATCAGTATTGAGACTTTCGAGGGAACTGTCAACAAGGTTATTCCCAAGGTCCCCAACAAGAATCAGGTTTGTGAATCAGCTCTTGCCACTAGTCTTCCAAGACTCCCAGGATAACATTACCATAATAGATCCTGCTTGGATGTTAAATCCGAATAAGACTTCATCTGTCTCTCTCAGAATGACCCACTGCCTGGGCGAATCAGTGCCAGAATTAATTTCACTGACAAAGAGCTGCTATTCGGTGAGAAGGACAGCAAGTCCAAAGTGACGCTGCTTGAGGGCGACCATGTCCAGTTCAATATATCCACTGACCGTCGTGACAAACTGGAGAGAGCCACAAATATCGACATCCTCCCCGATACCTTCCATTTCACA
Source organism: Carassius auratus (assembly GCF_003368295.1). Taxonomy (NCBI): domain Eukaryota; kingdom Metazoa; phylum Chordata; class Actinopteri; order Cypriniformes; family Cyprinidae; genus Carassius; species Carassius auratus. Next base: position 214,191 of record NW_020525031.1, on the reverse strand, counting down.
AAGGAGGCCCGTGAAATGGTGCGACTGCAGAACTTTGCTCTTGTGGTTCCTTGCAAGGATGTTTTATTTTTTGCTAATGTTGGCCTTGGCTCTCTCCTTGTCTTTTTGTGCAGGGTGTGATAGCTGCCATGCGTGATGGTTTCGGCTTCATCAAATGTGTGGACCGTGATGCCCGAATGTTCTTCCATTTCAGCGAAGTTCTGGAAGAGAGCCAGCTGCACATTTCTGATGAAGTGGAATTCACTGTAGTCCCTGTGAGTTCCCAGACACCACCACACCAGAAGCACTTTTGTGTTCTTGTTTATGTTTGATGGACTACTAGACAGTTCAACGTAATTTGGCCATCTTGTTTGCTGGATATTAGTATGTATGTAAATTGTAGTTGTGGTCTTACATCCCCTTATTCCTCTATCAGGACATGCTGTCAGCCCAAAGGAACCATGCAGTGCGGATCAAAAAGCTGCCCAAGGGCACAGTGTCGTTCCACACTCAATCTGAGCTGCGTTTTATGGGAGTTGTGGAGAAAGAAGCTGTGCCTGTTACAACCAACAAGAACTCCAGCCCCAGCAAGGGCAAAGAGAAGGTAGGCTGATTCTTTACTTCCTGAATCTACACTACAGTTCAGAAGTTTGGGATTTTCAAGGTGGTTTTGAAAGAGGTTTCTTATGCTCACCAAGGCTACATTTATTTGATCCAAAAAGCAGTAAAACTGATATTGTGAAATCGTTACAATTTAAAATAACTTGTATTTGTTTTAAAATGTAGTTAAGCCTTATGATGACAAAGCAGTCATTACACTAGACTTCAGAAGATTGTTATAATATTGATTTGATGCTCATGAAACATTTTTTCTCAATATTTAAAACAATTGTACTAAATATTTTAGTGGAAATGGTGATACGTTTTTTTTCAGGATTCTTGAAACAGAAAGCTCAAAATACTATTTTTAAACATTGTTTCTACTGTCAAATTAAGTGATCAAATTAGTGTGTCCTTGCTGAATAAAGAAAACTGTAATGATCCCAAACTTTTGAAAGGTAGTGTATATGCAGTTGATTTTAATGTGTTTCTTCTTGAAGGACACATCTGTTAGAGTTTTGTGTAGAACCATCAGTCAAAATTATAAAGAGTGAGTTTATAAATGGAGGAATTTAGTTGCTCAGTATTTTTGTTTTTAATTTTGCTTTTGTATCCTGCATCTGCTTGTCTGTCTCTGAATTGATATTATTGATTTTACTTATAGTAATTTTGAGTAGTAAAATCTGGATGTCTAATCCTCCATATTTCTCTTCTTTTTTTTATTTATTTTTTTAAGGTAAAAGTTGAAAAGGTCAGTTTGATCTGTATGTCCTTGACTGTTTGGTTATGAAGCCTGTTGGCATGAGCTGAGATTGATTTACCAGCTTTAAATCATACAGACATGTTAACCTCTTAACCATAACCAACTCAACCAAGCTGTGCCACTCAGTGTGTGCATTCTTGTGTGAGGGGTATAATGGTTCGCTTTCGGTCACTCACGCAATTAAGGCACAAATGTGTTCCAAACCGTGACTGACAAAATGTTTTGGAACAGTTTTACTCCTTTTGTAAGTGTGTGCATGATGGCTAAATATTGTAATGTGTTGGATGTTTGAGTTTCTTTATTTACTTATTGTGTGAATACAAATTTTCCCCATGCTTTGCATCTTTTTGGATATTTATTCTATAAGGCAAAGCTACAAGTTTCACAATTTATGGCCACTGGTAGCCAGATACTTAATCTTGTTTACATGGTCCTCATGTGATTTCAGTCTGAAGTGTTGAAAATAACCTTCAGCATTGACACTAATCAAAAAATATAAATTTAGTGTACAACTAGGTCTAATTTCTTTACTTAATCTTGAGGAGCACTCATAGTATTTCAGCTCAAAATACCCCATAGATCATTTATTATATTTTGAAAATGCCTATTTTGAGAGGAAGTAGAAACCTGCTGTTTTGGTGCATGTATCTTTGAAATGCAAATAAGCTGCTGTTCTCCGCCCTCTTTACAGCTTGTACCTCAGATACTCTTGACAAAAAAAATCTTAATCGCATGCACTGGAAGAAAAACGGCATGTTGAGTACTAAACTAAGTTCTCTTACATGGCTTATTGTGCTTAAACTATCAAATACACACAAGTTTGTTAAAAATACATGATTTACAAAAACTGTCTGTCGTGTCTGTGAAAATAAACACCGGGGAAAGAGATGGCATGTTTATGCTAGATCTGTGTGGCAGCAGGGTAATGTACAGTAAATAAGTGAATCCACTGTAAGTGAATCCACTGCACTCTTGTTTCTGCTGAGGCTGGGACTTTAAATATTGTTCTGTGCTTGTCTGTGCAGCTAACAATAGTACAGTTTGCATGCTGTGCTCAAACTTTTGCCATGGCATTAGAACTGGTATATCGTTGAGCGGTGCCGTTGACTGGAAATTAGCATATAAAGGGGTGTTGATATTATAGAAAGATCCCTTTGCCACGTCACAAAAACACGCTCGTTTTTTCAGATGCTTGCAGAAAAAGACTTACTGGATTACTTTTATTCATGTTTCCTGGGTTGGTAGATGCACTAGGGGACCGATTATAGAACTTAAAACTGGAAAAAAATCAGAAGTCACATGACATTCTGCCAAGTATGGTGACCCAGACTCAGAATTCGTGCTCTGCATTTAACCCATCCAAAGTGGGTTAAACTCTCTAACCACTAGGCCATGACTTCCCCCAGATTTCCTTGATGTCACCTTTAAAATGACGTACATCCTGACTGTTCATCTCATGAGTCTACAGTATATCAGTCTACTGAGTTCACCTCAGTTCTGGATGTGTTGGTAAATGTTGTTGGTTTTTAATGTGAATGTGTGTATTTGTGTTGTCACCAGGATGCAGAGGAAGGCTCGATTGCATATGAAGAGAGTGGAGTGAAGAGCACTATTCCCTACTATATTAAAGACCTGGAGGGAGGCGCTTACCCACAGCTTGGAGACAAGGTACATTAGACTGTCACTGTGCTTCAGTGTTACTTTTGCTTGCTGAATTTATCCTTGAATTAATAAGCTAGTTTTTCAACCTGAGTATTTGTTTTAATGTAAATCCCAATGTCTCCACTAGGTGGAGTTCTCCATCAGTGAGGTGAAACGCACCGGACAGCAAAGTGCTGTGTCCCTCAAGATCCTTAATCGTGCTGCTGGCACCAAGAGGCTTCTGGGATACATAGCAACACTGAAGGATAACTTCGGCTTCATAGAAACAGCCAATCATGATCAGGAAATTTTCTTCCACTACAGGTAATGAAAGTGTCTCCCGAAAGGGTTTGACTCATAGTTTTGTTTTTGATTATCATGGTTTACTCTGAATTGTGTGCAGTGAGGTATGTGGGGATGTGGATAACATGGACCTGGGGGATACAGTGGAGTACACTCTCTCCAAGGGCAAAGGAAACAAAATCAGTGCTGAGAAGGTCACCAAAGTTGCAGCTGGTATGATGCAGAGAATTTTTATTGGTTTGACATTAATACATTAATAATTGGTTCATCCAAATAACACAACTCTGTGTGACAGTGAATGGAGTAGAAGAGGATGCGAGTAATACCATGTTCCTGGGGAAAGTGGTTCGGCCCTTGCGCAGTGTGGACCCCTCTCAGAATGATTATCAAGGCCTTATTGAGATCACAGAGGAAGGTGAGTGACAAGCTATTTTTTTTTTTTTTTTTTGCGTGTTTTTAAAATCCATCTGGAGTAATTCATAGTCATGTTAGAGACCATGAACTCTGATCGTTTGTCATTAACTACTGTTCTTTGCTCAGACACTTCACCAGGAGTCAGTAAGGGTCAGAGTTATCCGTTCGGCATCGTTGGTATGTCCAATAAAGGCGACTGTCTGCAAAAGGGTGAGATGGTGAAATTTCAGTTGTGTACAGTGGCCCAGACAGGACAAAAGATGGCCTGCAACATTGTCCCTCAGCGTAGAGCCCTGGTGGAGTGCGTCAAAGATCAGGTAAACATAATGATGCAAGAAAGTGGTAAAATAGTTTTTAAATTAAGACACTGGCTAAAAATGTTTTTTTTTACTCCCTAGTTTGGTTTCATCACATATGAAGTTGGAGAGAGCAAGAAGCTGTTTTTCCACGTCAAGGAGGTTCAAGATGGCCTGGAGCTCCAGGCTGGTGATGAAGTGGAGTTTTCAGTTATCCTGAACCAGCGGACAGGCAAATGCAGTGCCTGCAATGTTCGTAGAGTCAGGTAAGACTGTTGGGTATGAATCTGAGTCACACATAATATAAAAAATTTAGTGGTTAAATATTTGGTTTATATTGGCTAAAATATTTAATTAATCTTTTTAATTAATCAAACCAGATTTGTATTCCTTTTTGGGAGGTTTTCCATGTTTTTTTATTTATTTATTACACAGTGAGGGTCCAAAACCAGTAGCAACACCTCGACCTGACCGACTGGTCAATCGCTTGAAGAGCATCACTCTTGATGACACCAACGCCCCCCGTCTTGTCATTATCAGACAGCCTCGTGGCCCAGATAATTCAAAGGTAAGAATAAACTACATCTCGGTTTACCACTTCTTGATTCTTGAATCCAAGTAAATAAAACAATTTTTTGCATGTTTTTGAAAAATATTTACCTAACCAAAATTGAAGGATTTTGCTTCTAAAGGGACAGTCCAGAATACTTTCAAACATGAAAAATGCCTAAAACAATTGACACATTTTATATTGACTTGTTTTGTTCCTACAGGGCTTCAATGTAGAGAGGAAAACCCGCCAACCCGGTGTTACTGACTGAGTACGGTTCACTCCTCTTCCTCCTCCTGACTATGGAAGAAACACCTTGTAGAAAAGCAATCAGACAGAGGGCAGAGGAAGGGAGCTGTGTTCCTCTTTTCGCTCTCATTTTATCTCTCACCCGTAAACACAATTCAAGACTTGAAAATTAGCACACACAATTCCTTTCATGTCAGGATCCCTTGCAAAAAAAAAATCTCATCTCATTGTATGTGTGACATTTTTGTGTGGTTGTTTTTTTGAGCAAAACCCCTCGTGTTATTCGAGCGTGTGAGTGTGGTATGCATCATGTTTGGAAAAAGTAAACTTGTAAGGTTATGCAGAGGATGTTATGGGAAAGGGTTTCATAGTTCTCATATCTTTGATTGAGATGTGGGCACTGCTTGACCTGTTTTTCGTTTCTGCATAAATTGAAATGCCAGGAATTCTGCACCTGCTGCTGTGTGAGTGAGTTTTTGTTTTAGAGTAGCTTTGCCTGTCTGTATTTGACTTCCATTTATATATACTTTATTCTTCCTGTATCACTTGAATTCTTCCCATGTTGACTTTTTCACCCAGGTGAAGTTGAGATAATGCTAGGCTCTTTCTGCTAAGAAATAGAATGACTTTGAGGTTATTTTCACTTGCGTTTCCATACCAATTCCATAGGTTTTAACATGGATCTGAAAACGTAATAAATTTTCCTCTGCGCTCAGAACCTGATTGTGTATGGTTTTTGATGTGAATTACTATTTTTGGTTATTTTCCTGATTTCACATGCTCCATCTGTTTATGGCAAGTGCAGAATTCCTAATGGCATCTTGTAGCCTGCAGTCTTTTTTATATAGCCCTTCTTTCTTTGCACATGTAATTACAATTTTTTCCCCCTTTGTGTTCTACTTAATGTCTGCTAATGAATAAAGAAAAAGGTGCCTAAAAACAAACAAAAAAATAAATAAATGGTGTCTCTATTCCCAAACATCCACCAAAATATAAGAGCAGTTATAGGGTGGTGTGCTCTCCAACCCCCCACAGTTATAGAATACAGGTGTGCAACCGCACCACCGCCCCACCGCCCCCCCCCCCCCCCACACACACACACTATCTGGGGGTTAAAATATACTCTATGTATGCTTTTACTTGGTTGGACCTGAATAATATAAGCAAATGTGTGCAGAACATGAGAAGTGGGGGAAATGTAATAAGCAAAATTTAAAAACATGCAGAGAAATTTGATTATATGAATAGAGGCTTTTTGCAGTGCTTCTTATGACATATGGAGCTATTACTGTCTTGAATATTCTCTGGAGCACCCTGGGTTTGTGTTGAACTTTACGGTTCTCCTATATACTTTTGTTAATGGTCTTGAATGAAACCATTGAAATAAACATTTTATGAGAATCAAAGGTATATTATGTTTAACTTTTCATCAGTAAAATATTGTACCAAACCTTTAAACATCATATTCATGCCTTTGCACCTTTACTTACTTTCGTGACATTTGACATTAATGAGGTATCCATGAAACCTAGAAGATCGGGTGTTTCAGAATGCTTAAACTCTGGTGCTTCCTAACTGTATGGTGATTTCAGAGCGATGCATCTTCGGTTTTGTCACTGATGTTGGGTTCTGGCTCTGAGACCATCGTGTCCACCATTGCCTCAGATCTTCTGGACTGCTTGGAGGAGGATTAGATATCTGGTTTGCTGAAACAAGCACATATGGGAGTTTGGACTCCAACGTTGTGACCACTCTTTTTGTTCCACTATCTCCATGTGATCCGTCTGCTGAGATCTGTATTTGTTTGACAGTTTTTTGGACAAGTTTTTGTGCATCTGCTTGGATATTCTCTCCGGTGATGGTTTCATGTTCTGTTCGCTGCTGTAAGTATCTCAA